>NC_053024.1:624237626-624372748 GCF_003073215.2 Triticum urartu
ATGCATTTTGATGTACCGAAGGTTGTTCGGAGTCCCGGATGTGATCACGGACATGACGAGGAGTCTCGAAATGGTCGAGACGTAAATATTGATATATTGGAAGCCTATGTTTGGACATCGGAAGTGTTCCGGGTGAAATCGGGATTTTACCGGGTTACCGGGAGGTTACCGGAACCCCCCGGGAGCCATATGGGCCTTCATGGGCCTTAGTGGAAAGGAGAAAAGGGCAGCCCAAGGGGGCTGCGCATCTCCCCCCTCCCCTAGTCCTATTAGGACTAGGAGAGGTGGCCGGCCACCCTTCTCCTCTTTCCCCCCTTGGGGAATCCTAGTTGGAATAGGATTGGGGGGGGGGGGAGTCCTACTCCCGGAAGGAGTAGGACTCCTCCTGCGCCTCTCTCCCTGGCCGGCGCCCCCCTCCCCCCTTGGCTCCTTTATATACTGAGGTAGAGGCACCTCTAGACACACAAGTTGATCCACGTGATCTATTCCTTAGCCGTGTGTGGTGCCCCCTGCCACCATATACCTCGATAATACTGTAGCGGAGTTTAGGCGAAGCCCTGCTGCTGTAGTACATCAAGATCGTCACCACGCCGTCGTGCTGACGGAACTCTTCCCCGACACTTTGCTGGATCGGAGTCCGGGGATCGTCATCGAGCTGAACGTGTGCTCGAACTCGGAGGTGCCGTAGTTTCGGTGCTTGATCGGTTGGATCGTGAAGACGTACGACTACTTCCTCTACGTCGTGTCATCGCTTCCGCAGTCGGTCTGCGTTGGGTACGTAGACAACACTCTCCCCCTCGTTGCTATGCATCACATGATCTTGCGTGTGCGTAGGAAATTTTTTGAAATTACTACGAAACCCAACAGATAGTATCCTTGAGATCATTGTGGTAAACTTCTCCAATACGTCCCATGGCGATGTGAGCTGCCATGCTCTTTCCTAGACTCCAGGTTGGTGCATCAAAGGAAAACTCTATGGGCTCAGTGATTGGCATGAACGTCCTTCCTGGAACTTGAATTTGAATCATCCAGCACTCCTCTTCCGGTAAAGTGGCATTGTAGGTTCCGGTGAAGCTTGGTACTCCGATGTTCAGGTATCAAGTGACTTCCTTCAAGTGACGTCCAAAGGGTGTATCTTAATCTGGTTGTGTAAACTTGTTCGTTGCATCTGTCATCCTAAAAGAGTAGAAAAGATGAGGAGTCAGAAATGAGAAGAGTGAGTAGTGATCTAGGGCTTTAGCTTAGTGGTCGTGTCCTACAGTCAGCGTGTGCTCTGATACCATCTGTAGCGACCAGACCTCAACCAATCTGATCTTTGTGCATTAGTGTCATCCCTGGATCAGTAATACTGACACGCACAGTACTTGAAGGATTTATAACAGAGTAGCAATCACACACTTATTATATCGAGTGTCTCAAAAGAGAACTTATTACCATAAATATGGCTTAAGGCCATCTAATAACGATAACAGCGGAAGGCTTGGAAGATAAGTGAGTCCATCAACTCCAACGGCATCACTGAGTATAGAACCATGACCTAAAGGCACCTTACTCGTCGTCTGAAAAGTCTGCAACATGAACGTTGCAGCCCGAAACGGGTCAGCACATGGAATATGCTCGCAATGTAACACATAGAGAGTGATGAAAGAAGTAGGCTATACTACATGCATATATGGCTGCTGGAAAGCTCTATGGTTACAGTTTTTGCGTAAAGCCAATTTTTCCGTACTGCAAAGGAATAAATTTTATTTAACTATCATGGTAGTTGTTAAACATTGAGAAGATAGACATCCTCTTAATCCCAATTAAGCATCATCTTTAAAACCCAACAATATTAATTAGAGTAACATGATGAGATTCACATGATAATCCAAGTACTACATACTCAAGACGTCCATAACTGGGGACACGGCTAACCATGATTAGTTTATACACTCTGCAGAGGTTTGCGCACTTTTCCCCACAAGACTCGATCTCCTCCGTTGGGATTCTTGCACTACATGATGTTTGAGAAACGGATGATCGAGACATAGTCTTTCAGAAGCGCTAGCACCTTACGATCGGGTAGACAGTACCAACCTACATCCCCTACATCTGCTAGTCTACCACTGTAAGAGTTCGCACGACTTAGTCAACTATGCTAGAGCCCATAGTAGCTTGTGGCTGCACACGGAAGTTTCTAGTATGAATAATCTCATGATCCCTTTGAGCCTGGGTGGCGGTCCATAAAGAAAAACAGGCAATCGCTGGAATACCCAGGTGCCTCAATCCACCCAGATGTGTGTTTAAGTTGCCACCTTAAATAAACCATTAATTTAACAATCTCACATCTGTCATGGATACACTCACCCAATCCACGTCTACTAGCATAGCATGGCAATATAAACAAACGTAGAAGTAACTCCCAAAGGTTTGATAATAAAACAGGAAATCGGTACTACCTCATCTACTTCCCAAAACCCACAATTTAATTAGATCCTAATCATGCAATGTTTGAGGATTGATCTAATGCAATAAAATCTGGGTAGTAAAGAGATATGATCAAAGTGTTACTTGCCTTGCTGATGATCCGCAAAACCTAGAGATTCGAAATAGCAAGCGGCGCACTCCAGATAGTCTATCGCAAACAAACAAGCATACAATAAGTACTCATCTAATGCACAGGCAAAACTCAAATAAGAGAACTAACGAGAAAGTTCAACTTAAGAACTCCGGTTTGCAAAAAGAATCAAATCGAACGAAGCAACGAAAGTCAAACGACGAAAGAAACAAACTTCGTTTACTAATCTGGATCTAAGTCAAATTTTACAGAAGCAAAAACTTGTCTGAGTTGGTTAAATGGAAAGAGGGTTTCGAGACGAAACTCCAGGCGCTTGAATCGCCTGATTCCGATAAACGAGCGAAAAGTTATACTAGAACGAAAATCGGATAAGAAATCGTGATCAGAAATAATCGCGGAAAATCCGAGAAAAAGAAAAACGACGAACAGATTAACGAATGTATGTTCGTTTTCTGAAACTAAACGGTGAACGCATTCGTTAAAACGAACGAACGAGCGAACGCTCGCTAAATAAACTAAACCGGAAATAAACCGATCTAAATAAAAAACGGTTCTAAAAAAACCGAATGGAAAACAGGGCGGTTTTCTCGAGGAAACCGGCGGCGGCGGCGGTGGTCAACCTCGGCGGCGGCGGGACAGCTCCGGGGCGGCGGGGTCGGCGACAGGGCGGCTCCGGGCGGCGGTGGCGGCATCGGGCGACGGCGGCGTTGGGCGGTGTGGGGCGGCGGTGGCGCGGCGCGGGTGGCGGGGCGATGCGGCGGCGCGGCGGCAGGGCGGCGGTACGGCGGCGCGGCGTCAGGGGCGCTAGGGTTTGGGGCGGCTCGGGCTGGGCTCCCCGGCTTATAAAGGCCGGCCGGACGGAGTCCTGGCCGAACACGGCCCAAAGTCGGTTTCGCGTTTTTTTAATAATTACGTACAGAAAAACAAATAAAAGAAATACTAAATGGACTCCAAAAATCTCGAAATAAATTTTTCCCAACTTCTAAAATCAAGCCGGTCTAGATGAACATTTATTTGGGACCTAGATGCAATTTTGAAAAACGCGCATTTTTCCTAAATTCAAATAAAATAGCAATAAATCCAAAATAAAAATCTTATTTGATTTTATTATTAAATCCTCAATATTTCTTTATTTTGGGAAAATCATTTTATTTCCTCTCTCATATTTTTATAATAGAAATAATAGAAGATAAAATAAATAAAATCAAATGATCCTATTTCCAAAATTTGAGAAAACTTAAATATGGAAATAACGAAATCCCCAACTCTCTCCGAGGGTCCTTGAGTTGTGTAGAATTTCTAGGATCAAACCAAAAGCAAATAAAATATGATATACATTGATGATCTAATGTATAACATTTCAAATTGAAAATTTGGGATGTTACACCAACTCATGAGAATGAGAGATGCATGCAAAGATTTGTGTTCTCTCCATCTATTGACCGAAGGTTTGGGGGAGAGAGAGAGAGAGAGAGAGTATCCATGAGCTCCAATTAGAGCTGGCTAGCTCGGTCTTCTCTCCCTTCCTTCACTTGCATGAGCTTCATCTTGTATTCATGGACGACGAGCGCCCAACTCATGAGCTGCATGCAAAGATTTGTGTTCTTCCCATCCATTGAGCGATAAGACAGAGAACGTGGTGTGTACAGAGCATCCCCATTGGCAGTCACGGGTGCGTGTCTGTATGCTGGGGCAGTGTAAGACAAGATTCCGCAGAACCTACTGCGGAACAGTACCCTATGATGCCAATGAACTTAATAGCTACCTGCCACACGGTAACGGATACACTAAAAACGGAATCTGTGACAGGTATCTCGAGGTACAGCGCCATAACTCAACGGCAAGGATAACGCGGCCTGGGTGCAGGTGCTCAAAAAATCTGCATCCAACTCATGGCGGACGGGGTGTAGGCGGGTAACCCGGGAGGCGCGAGAGATCTGAAGGCATAGGCAGCGAGAGCTCTGCGGCGGCCCTCGGCGGCAACGGTGGGGGAATACGGAACGAGAGATCTGCTGCGGTCCTCGTCCGCAGCGCTGCAGGCACGGCGAGTGCGAGATCGGCGGCCCGCGTAGGTCGACAGTTAGCGAGCAGACGAACATGCTCCCGCAACCGCACCCACTATTTGGGCCGGCCCAGTTTGGCTTTTTTAGGCCTCCTTTGGGGATTTTGTAGTAATTCTAAATGATAGAAATTTACGTCTCAAAAACAAATGCTGGAAATTTTGTACTTGGAAACATTTCATTGGAGCCCTTTGGTTTATACAAATGGATTCTTACTTCCATGTAGGATATAAACCAATCCTCCACATTTCAAACGAAAAAAAATATTAGCCTTGACTTGATGGAAAATTCTTTATCCTATAAATCAAATAAAATTTCTTTTCTTATAGAGATCGAGATACATGTCATCTCACTTCATATGATATTTTCTATACTATAAACCGAAGGAGGCCTTAGGGTGTTTTCCACTGGTTTTCCTTTTTTGTATTTTTTATTTCGATTGTTTGTAATTTTTCTAATTTTCATTCTTTTCCCCTTTTCCAAATTTCACAACAAAAATAAAATTTAAAAAAAGGTCAAAATGTTTGCCCTAGGTTTTCAAAATCGTGAACATTATTTTAATACAGGAACATTTTTTTCAAATTGTTGAACATTTGATGGGAAAGGGAATTTTTTAAAAATTAGATATTTATTTGAAATTCAAGAATATTTGGGTCAATTTGATGCTTTTTTTAATTCAGAAAATTTTTCAACTTTCTAAACATTTTCTGAAATCCAGAAGCATTTTTAAAATTCATGCATATTTCTGAAATGTGAAAAAAATTGAATTCACAAACATGTTTCAAATTCTCAAACATTTCCTAAAATACAAAAAAATACTTTAAATTTATAAAAGAAATATGAATTTCAATATTTCTTAAATCCTAAAGATTTTTTAAAGAAGCTAAAGAACAAAAATAGAAAAGGAAAAAAAGAAAAAAAACAGGAGTACCTCACCCAGCATATGGGCTGGCTGAAAAATGTGCGCGGGGAATGTGGGATGCCGTGTTCCCTCATAATTTCCCGCGTAGGTCGGGGAATAGGAGGTTTCATTAAAAAATAGAGAGAGGAGAGCCAAGGTTTTGTGTTAGTTCTGGTAGGGTAGTAAATAGGCCTAAATCATGGACTAGAATATTTATAGCCCATTAATTACAAATTTATTCCAAATGAATATAGACTTGTCTCAAAAGATGAATTTAGACTTTTCTAAAAAATGAATTTAGATTGTTTTTATGAGATAAAACTAATTGCATTGAATTTAATTCGACGGGCTAGAAAATTATGTCGCAATTCAAAAGAGAGTTTTCCCAATGGGATTAAAGAACTAAATTCGAAGATTGATCGAAGATCGGTGGATTCGAAGGAGTGTACAGATTCGTTCAGATTTTCGAAAAGAGAAAGATGCCATGTATGATTAGATAACCATAGTTCCAACATGTATATACACTCTATAAGAGTTGAAACATGAACCGCGTAAGGAATTGGCGATTAGCTCCAGGAGCGATCATCACTGATGTCGAACTCAACTTGGGGGAAGAAGTCCGGACTCGGCAGATTTGAGTCAAGGGTTTCAGTGACGTGCTTCACTAGGGTCGTGGTTAAGATTTTGATCTAGGGTTTCGATTTGGATTATTAGGATTGATGTGCGAGATAGATGTGATAAGCCAATCACATGAGAGTTTGGGAGGAGATACGACATTTAATTCCTAGAGGAATTTCGTTGCAGGAGATTATTTAGGAATTAAACTAATGTACATAATTAAACCGGCACACAATAAATCACACAAGAAATCAAATAGAATTTATTTTGTTTAAAAATTTGGAATTAAGTTGAGAGATAGAAATTGATTGCAAAAAAGATTTAATTTAATAAATACTTTTAAAATTTTATATTTTCGCATTTCCAAAAATACGAAATATTACACACTATGACTACAAGAATGACGTCTTGGCTGGCTATTCACACCCCTGTTGGGAATTATTAGTCGAATTCCGAGTGGTCGCTATTCAGCATATACCTAGAGAGGAAAATATGGAGGCTAACGACTTGGCACAAATTGCTTCAGGATATCACACCATCATGGAAGGCATCGAGATCTAGATCAGTTGCATAGAAGATGGGGATTAAGAGCCAATATTATTAATTATTTAAAGAACATGTCTTAACCTGGAAGCAAAATGCTCAATTATAAAGTCTTGAAATATAATTTAATGGGGGTGATTTGTATTATCAAACCTTGCACAGGTTGTTGCTTAACTGCCTAGGGCCTGAGAAAGCCAAGCCGATAATGCATGAGGTTCAAGAAGTATTTGTGTAACTCATCAATCGGTTCACAAAAATAAGTGGCTAATTTGATGCATGGAATATTTTCTAGCCAACTATGTTGCAAGATTGTTTCAAATATTACAAGGGTTGCTAGGATTATTGTTATAAGTTTGTTAATGTGCAGATTGGGCCTGCATTAGCTATGCATTCGACAACCAAACATTGGCTACTCAGGTTTAGCATTGATTAAGAAGATGAAACCATGTTGAGAGTTTTAGTGCGGTAGTTCGAGTGCGCATGACCCATGAATAGTCACTAATAGTTTAACCACAAAGGTGGCAATGGCCTACTGGAGTGGAAGAGTAGCAAGGAAGAAGCATGGCATCATCTGTTCACGAGTTATCATAAGAAAGGTCAAGTATTTATTAAAGTAAGGAAGCATTGTAAGCGATAACCTATGGATATGCTAACAGTTCCATAACAAAGGTGACAGTGAATATTATCGTCAAAAGTTAATGAGAGAGAAGTTTCACATCATCCTTCCACGAGATAGCATGAGGAAGAGTAAGCCTTTGATAAAAGAAAGATGTGTGTCACAAGTGGAGTTTGAATTTTCCAAGTAATGTTCATCACCACCAGAGCTTGAAAAAGTTACTTGGCTAGGATAGAATTAGGGATTCTCCAAAAGAGTGAACAAGCCAATTTAGAACACGTTGCTGAAGGAAAGGTCCTATTAGATATATTAGTTCACGGTGCTCAGATTTACATCCATACGCAAGTTCTACTGTTTTTTGGGCTACATTGTACTTCTAGGTTATTGTGGTTTGGATTGGGATGGACTGGATTTCTGAATCTGAACGCAATTGGTTCAACTAGGGTTTAAACCTAGATCGGTCGAGTGATGTGTGTAGGTCACTGTGGGTGAGTGCATGGCATAAACAACATAGAGGTGGGTTCAAATGGCTGGTTTAGGATTGCCCATGATGTACTCGATGAAACTCGAGGCATTCTAGTGAGTGTGTGTAGAAAGGTGTAACAACCCAGAGTTTTAAACCAGATATTTTTTGCATAATGGTAATGTAATAATTTAAGTTTGCATTTTCATGTGATCATTGTCATAAAATATCTCACCTCAAATTATTAAGATGACTATTTTCAGAATTCCAATTATTACTAAGAACTGATCCATAAAAGAAGTTATATTACTAAGAGTTGATTCCATAAACATGTTGTATCAATGAGCTGAAAGCTATCGTTTGATAGAGTTCAATGCCCTCACATTATTACCTTATAAAAACTCCCAATCCTGAAAATATAATGTGAAACTCAAAGTGAAAAGGTGAAACCAAGGAGCCGACAAACTAACCAAAACCCACGACAGTAGGGAACCAATGCAGAATACGATCGTCGCAGAGGAAGAGAGCAAGCAAGGGTCGTCGGAGTAGCGCTGGTGGAAAAACAACAACATGAGGAGGCGGCGCTGATGCGAGGGATAAGAACAAGGCTGGAGGAAACATGCCAGGGGGCGGCCACATGAGGGAGGAAGACGGGTGAAGGAATAGACGAAAAGATCCAAAACCAAAAATATTTAAGGGCTAAAGTGAAAAAGGAAAAATCCGAAATAGGTAAAGTGAAAATTGGAAACCGAAAAACACTGTGATCGCCTCTCCCTACAACACATGTCAAACTCGGAGCACGCCAGAAAAGTTCCTCGACTCACGAAGATGTGATGCTTGTCATGCTAGAGTGTGACCTGAAGTGATCTCCACGGGGAATACCACTTAGCTACTGAGAGAATCTGCAACGTTGACCCTCAAAGCGTCTGCATTCGTCCAGACCAAGCGGTCGCCATCCAAGATGGTACCCTATCGCTCCGCGGACCTGTCTGGATGTCCATTTGACCGGCAAACCAAAGGAAACCCAGGGGCTTTGCGGGTGTCCGGACCACTTCCACCCACGCTTCTGCCATCCCAGTCCCACCAAAAACTTCTTTGTCTGAAAAACCCTCTCTACATGAAGCGATTTTGTGCATTCATGTTGGTCAACGCCACTCTAGAGCGGACATGACTTCACGGCATTGATGCCAGTCAAACCGATGCGACCACATGAGCAGGTGGCATGCTTCACTGTCGACATGACGACCGGGAAGCTTAATCTATCCGTTGCGCCACATTGAAGCCGGCTTCATGTGGCTTCCCGTTCCTTTGCATGACATGCTCGTGCCTATTTAAGCACGATTCTAGCAATGTCCACACTGCACCAACCCATTGCATCTATGTACCCACCTTCTCCACTCCTCTTCTCTCGGGCGACGTCCAGACACTGGCTCCACCATGCCCAAGTCATGGTTCACCGCGTCGGCAAGCGGTGGTAGTTCCGGACCTCCCTCCAGATCGTGGCACCATCGGCGTCACTCTCCGGGGCCCTCTTCCTCAACGGGCGCCCGCTCCTATGAGAAGTACCACAAACCGCAGTAGCAGCCTCCGCTGCTGAATCCTTCTCATGAGATGTCACGGCAGCTGCGCCTGTACGTGGGGCAGCGGCGACATACAAAGAGTACGCCAGTCACATGGAAATCATGATGGAGCGGTCGCTCCGGTACCGTGGTTCGTCGCCGCCCTCGTCGGTGCCAGCATGCTTGAAGGAGAAGCCCCCCTCACCGTCGTGCTACTGTGTGAAGAAGGAGTCGGTGTCGCCACCTCTCTGCCACATGAAGGCGAAGCCGATGTCCCACAGGCAGGGGCAAGGCAAGCCTCCCTGACATCGTCGATGTTAGCTACGGCCGCCCTCCATGCGGTGTGGGAGGAAGCGGAGTGGCTCCTCCGCGAGTTCCAGGTTGCGGTCGGTCAGGGCTGCAATGGCCCTGCACCCTTCCACCGATGGAAGGCCTACTCCGACAATGACGACGATGGCGGTGCCATGGCCAGACCGGCAACGCGTACGAGGTCGCCGTACGCTACAAGCTAGTGTTGGTATTTTTAGGTTTTGAAATATTGTCTGTTTTATGTAAATTATGTCAAACTTTATTGAATTTTGTCATGTTTTTTAAAGGAGGTTAAATCACCGACCTCTGCATCATCATGATTCACACACCACTATTATTAATATTAACCGAAGTAGATAACAACGATAACCACATTTTTGTTAGGGATCGTAGCAGAAATTTAAAATTTTCTACGCATCACCAAGATCAATCTATGGAGTAATCTAGCAATGAGGGGAAGGAGAGTGCATCTACATACCCTTGTAGATCGCTAAGCGGAAGCGTTCAAGTGAACGGGGTTGATGGAGTCGTACTCGTCGTGATCCAAATCACCGATGATCCTAGCGCCGAACGAACGGCACCTCCGCGTTCAACACACATACGGTTGGGAGAAGTCTCCTCCTTCTTGATCCAGCAAGGTGAGAGGAGAAATTGAGGGAAAACTCCGACAGCACGACGGCGTGGTGGTGATGGAGCTCGTGGTTCTCCGGCAGGGCTTCGCCAAGCACTACGGAGGAGGATGAGGTGTTGGAGGAGGAAGACGGCTGCGCCAGGGGAAGGGTGCGGCTGCCCTCTCTCTCCCTCACTATATATAGGGGGAAGGGAGGAGGGGGAGGCGCCCTAGGGTTCCCTAGGGGAGAGGCGGCGGCCACAGGGGAAACACTAGATGGGTTTGGGCGCCCCCACCCCCTAGGAAACTTGCCCCCCAAGCCGGGAGGGGCGGCTGCCCTAGGGGTGGCGCCCCCACCTCTCCTGGTTACGTGAGATGGGGTGGGAGGGGGCGCTCAGCCCCTTAGTGGGCTGATGTTCCCTCTCCCCTTGGCCCATAAGGCCCCCCAACGCTTGCCGGAGCCTCCGAAACCCCTTTCGGACACACTGGTCATCACCTGGTACCCCCGGAACAATTCCGGACTCCAATACCCTTCGTCCAATATACTGATCTTCACCTCCGGACCATTCCGGAGCTCCCCGTCATGTCCGGGATCTCATCCGGGACTCCGAACAACCTTCGGTAACCACATACAATTCCCTTTGTCCAGCGGTATTGTACTTGCCCGAGATTCGATCGTCGGTATCCGATACCTTGTTCAATCTCGTTACCGGCAAGTCTCTTTACTCGTTCCGTAACACATCATCCCGTGATCAACTCCTTGGTCACATTGTGCACATTATGATGATGTCCTACCGAGTGGGCCCAGAGATACCTCTCCGTTTACACAGAGTGACAAATCCCAGTCTCGATTCGTGCCAACCCAACAGACACTTTCGGAGATACCTGTAGTGTACCTTTATATCCACCCAGTTACGTTGTGACGTTTGGCACACCCAAAGCACTCCTACGGTATCCGGGAGTTGCACAATCTCATGGTCTAAGGAAATGATACTTGACATTAGAAAAGCTTTAGCAAACGAACTACACGATCTTGTGCTAGGCTTAGGATTGGGTCTTGTCCATCACATCATTCTCCTAATGATGTGATCCCGTTATCAACGACATCCAATGTCCATGGTCAGGAAACCGTAACCATCTTATTGATCAACGAGCTAGTCAACTAGAGGCTTACTAGGGACATGGTGTTGTCTATGTATCCACAAATGTATCTGAGTTTCCTATCAATACAATTCTAGCATGGATAATAAACGATTATCATGAACAAGGAAATATAATAATAACCAATTTATTATTGCCTCTAGGGCATATTTCCAACAATTTTAACCATTACAAGATATGAAAAAGCACATTAGATTAAGTAAACTTCTTCCACAACAACGCCTTTAAAAAGGAATAAGTGCCCTCGCATCGTTGTCGTCATGTGCGATCGAACACTCACAAGACAAGGATTTTCATCCTGGTTGATGAAACCAACCACCAAAGGGCACATCAACAAGAACATAATGCCTTCAACAAGATAACAATGCAAGTTCCCTGCCGTCGAGCCCAACCAATTAAGACCAGAGCAGGTGTTTTCACTCTGGACATGAAGCGATGTTTCATCATGATCTTGAAGAAGGGTCATCTGAAGGTCACACCAACCTGTAACCCACGGTAGGCCCGAAAAGGCACTAGCGAAAAGAGGGGGGGCGACCTCCCACCATAGACAACCACCCAGTTGTCGGGGTGTCGTCGATGCTGCAGTGCAGATCTGGCCACAGTCACTCAACACCTGCGCAAACCAGCTGTACCATCCGCCACACCCCCGGTGACAGTGTCCTGGACTAGGGGGTGGTAAGCACATCGGCCCTCGGTCATGGGCTGGGCCGAGGACCCCCAAATGACCAACAAGTGGGTCACGTTTGCCATGCCCCACGGCTTACTCAAGATGAAATCCTCTGAAGACTTAGCGCATACTCCAAGACACATTTGAATCATCGTCAGCATATTTATTCCTTGATGTAATCGATCTAAATGTAACCTGGATACCTCTGGTGTCTATATAAGATGAGGGGTTTAGACCATAGGGTTAGATTCATTCACATACGAGCTCGAGGTAGATTATCGTGTACTTTGTACCCCATCTACAATCAATACAATAGAAGCAGGACGTAGGGTTTTACCTCTTCGAGACGGCCTGCACCTGGGTAAACCAAGTGGCTCTCGTGTCCTTGTTACCATCTCGCCAAAAAAGATCAGGACCCCTACCCGAGATCCATCGGATTCAACTCCGACACCCAGGGTTGCTGCCCCAGCGTCCTCCACATGAGTCGTCGTTGTAGCATCGCTGCCACCCGATCTGTTGCTCGCAGCCGCCCAAGATCGCTGCCCCAGCGTCCACAATGGGCAGCCCGCTCACATTGCCGCACTTCATCCATCGCCGCACGTTGTTTCGGTCCCAGCCTCCGCTGATAGATCGACATAGGTAGGCGCAATGGTCATCATCGGCCCCATCACCTCTGCGGTGCGCACCATCGTGAGCACCCGCACCATTTGGTAGATACGAGGTACGGACATCCCCTTGCCCATGGCCACCACCAAAGTTCACACGGTGCCTTGCCATGAAAGGCCGCCTCACGAGGTCGATGCTTTCATCCTTCTGCCCTTGTGTTTGCAAGCATTTAGGCCGATTTGTTCAATTTTGCTTGAAATATATGTGGGCATGGTTGGATGGCCGGCTTTCATATCACTATTGCGGATCAATCCGAACGCGTCCGCAAACAAATAGACCGTCCATTTTAGGCTTGGGCGTTAGAAATGCCTGATTTCGATGAATTGGCCGTCAATTTTTGTTCTGACACAACAACGGGGGACCAACAGCCAACCTGTACTCGATCTTCAGTTCGTGTTTGTCGGCAACGAACGGCTAGGTGAAGTAATCGAATTCTTCCGGTGAAAGACACCCTTATAAATCACTCCAAGCTGAGCTATCCTAGCAAGCAAACGATCCAAACGAACTGAATCATGCGAAGTCTCACCAACTGATTACTGATCGAACCAATATCGTCATCGATAGTAAGTACAGTACAGTACTAAAAACAGTTCTAGAAAACATTGTTGTGCTCTGTTTGATCCTACATATTCTTGACTGTTTTGAGACGAGGCGAAAACCCAGGAATTTTCAGTTGTATAGGAGCATGGGTTTGGTCAACGTCTCAAGAGGTGCATTGTTCATTAGTGTATAGTATTAGAGTCTGTAATGAGAGTTGGATGGCGTCATTATGGAAGGCTCTGTGTATACGTGTGGACCAAGAGTGGATGCATCGATCGATGCCGTTTTGGAAGGCGTGCATCGATCGATGCCGTTTTGGAAGGCGTGCATCAATCATGCCCGTTGCTACTCTTGCCGAGGTATCAACTCATACTCATTCTCAGGGATGTTTGTAGGGATGAAAACGGAGCGGAAACGGGCGAAACAAAGCGCTATCATATTTGTTTTCATATTTTTTTGCAGAAGCGGAAACGAATACAGAAACCCCAGAAATGAATACGGAAACAGATACTATCGAAAACGGACACGGAGTGAATACAAAGCGGATACGGAAACAGAAATAGGCATTGATTGGAAATTAAAAACCTCTTGAATTATAGAGAAATACACACAAAAATAAACAAACTTAATGAGTTGTTAACATGGCTACAAAATAATATCATTATTTTAGCAACTTAGCGTAATATTGTAGTCGTACCGGACAATTGCATATAGGGTCAAGCTGAGTACATGTGTGGTAGTAAAAGTTTGGCCTTAGATCCATTCTACTAATTGTGTCATCGTGTTCTCTTTAGTGGTTGGGCTACAAAGAAGCTATAGGTGTATAGTAAAAACAGAAATTCCATATTCACAGAAACGGAAAGTTCCATTTCTATGCATGTTCCACCGGAAAACACCGTTCCGTTTTTGTTTCCGTTTCCGCATAAAAAAAATCCATTTCCACTTTTGTTTTGCAAAATTCCGTTTCCGTTTTCATATTTCCTCTCCGTTTCCATTTTTCCTCAAGTTTCCACTCCATTTTCATCCCTAGGTGTTTGGTTTCAGGGACTTTTTTGTGTTGGGACTAGAAAAAGTTCCTAGCAAACCAAACAGAGTGGGATTTTTTGAAACTTTTTGCTAAAAGTCCTTAGAAGCACCTCCTTAAGAGTCTTTTTTAAAAAATCCTAGAGAGTAGAAAAAGTCCTAGAAATAAAGAACCAAACCCCACCTCAGAGTTGAAAAGGGCAGGGTTAACTGCAGGTGCAATATAACTAACCAGTAAACACTCATAGTAACAAGAGGTATCAACACAAACTCATTCTTAGTTCGTCGACCAGTAGATATCATGCATATTTTGTCTGACGAGAAACTTTGCCCAAGGCAATAGCTAGGATAAACATAAACAAGCCTATTCATGGTGTGATCGTTACTGCACTGAAAACTTGACCATAGTGCCGCGACCATGGGCAGGCCCAGGAATTGAGGGTTGTGTATTCAAAATCTGAAACTATTTTTGGAAGCCTATAGCCTTCCTTTTGGCAAGTATAACTGATTATAGTAGCATATTGTACTAGTTCCAAATTATACAGAAGATATCGCGTAATATAATATATTAATAAAAATTGATAATAACTTGTATTGTTGAACATATAGAAGTAAAAACTGTTTAACATATTGTGGCAAAATCTAAGATATATAGAGAATAGAAATAGCAAATGATAAGAAACCTTACAAGTACAAGATAACTTTGCTATCCTTGATGCTTTGAAAATGAGTGATGATGTCCTCACCCTCGACCATTCAAAAAAATGTCTTGTATATTACTGCAAGAAGAAAATCATGCATGTACATGAATTCTGTTCGAGTAAGAATCAGCATAGAGGAGAGAGCCCAATTTCAGAAGTCAAAGGATTAATACATCTAATTAGCAATTATACTTCAATAGTTCAATCTGTGGTTGTGTCTTCGAGATTGAATCGATGCGGCCTGCTGCCCACTGCCATTTCAGTGATCAGAAGTTCAGACCCGGAGGGAGGTAGGGAACAACAGATGGATTCGTCGCGACAGCGCGCCGTGCGCACGCGCGATCGTCGATCAGGCGACACGGTGGCAACAACCCTAGCCGACCGCCTGGCGAAGTGGAGGCTCGCGTGCGAACTGCAATGCGAATAGAACGATCGATGCGGTGAAGGGTCGAAGGGATGCCGGTTCGTCTCTGCGTCTGAATTCAGAATGATCGACCAGCCATTTTGGGTCGTAGGTGTTGAGGCCTTGCGGGAAACAGAGGATGCGGCCTAGCTCTGTTTTTGGGCGTACGTGTTGTAGTTTCGTTTTTCCATACACAAACACAGTATATACACGATATATACCTAATTTTTGTCAGGAATAATGGGTATTCAGTTGAATACCGTTGAATTGAGGTGAGCCCGCCCCTGGCAGCGACAGATGATATAACTTTGCAGAATTCGTTTAACCGAAATTTGCAGCCTCACACACAAAATATTTGACTGAAAAGAGCAAAGCTTACACCCAAATTCTGTAGATGCGAGCTCCGAGCCCGTTCGCTGTTGTTTTCTTTGTTTTTTCTTCTCATGTTTCTCCGTGGTTCCTTGCATTCAATCCCTGTTTTGTCCGGGTTTTCACAGTTTTTTTAATGTTTTCTTTCCTCTTCCATTTTGTTTTCTGTTTCTTTTCTTTTGTTTCCATTTTCCTTTTTGTTTATATTTTTTTGACAGTAAGACTGTAAGGAAGGTCCTTACAGTATAATAGGTGCAACAAACTTAAATTACAAATATCATGTCTTGAACCTAGATGGGTGGAAAGGCATCAGCCCCTTTCTTTCACTAGGCTATGCCTTAGTCTGCTTTTTATTATAAATTTCACCATGCATTACAAAGATGTCCTCTGTATATTATGAAAATGTCCACCGTACAATATGAAATTTTTCGCCATGCATTATAAAAATGGTCATCAAGTATTGAAAATATCCTATCATATATTACAGAAATGTGCAATGTGTATTTAAACCTTTTCATCCTATATTATAAAAAATGTTGTATTTAATAAATGTCATGGTGTATTAAAAAGGTTCATCATGCATTATTAAAATGTTCATTGTATATTAAGAAAAGGTTCAATGTGTATTTTCAGAACGTTTGAAATAAAAACCGACCAAAAATCTGTTCCGATATAGTTTACCAGACCGTACAGTATGAGCCGCTATAGTAAAACTGACTACAATAGATAGCAACTAACTAAAGGTTACCCCTTGTGGGGGACGTCCAGGGGTCACTTTTGGTGCCTGTGGTAGCACGTCAAGTGGTGCATCCAGCCACCGGCATATGTCATGTGATAGGCGCTCACTATGATTTTTTTACATGTCTTTGGGTTTCTGATGAGTTTCTTTTATTGTTTTTTGGCTTTTTGATTTTTGTTCAATTTTCCCTACGTTTGCACAAAAAAAATCATGGGTTTTTCTGTGTGCAAAAAATGTTCTTCCACGAGAAGCACCGATTTGCTTCTCGTGTGCTTCTCGTGGGGGCAAAGATTTGCTTCCACGAGCATAATGGAAAAAAAGTGCTTCCACGAGAAGCATATATTTACTTCTCGTGAAGGCACAAACTTTTTTCCATGAGAAGCACATATTTGCTTTCGTGAGCCGTGCTTCTCGGAAATGAAAAAAAATATATGCTTCACGTGAAAACCGTGTTTGCTTTTAATGGAGGCATAATTTTTTTTCCGTGAGAAACACATTTTTGCTTCTAAAAAGAAAAAAAATATATGTGCTTCCACAAGAAGCACATTTTTGCTTCTCGTGGCAGCATAAATTTGCTTCCGCACTTCTAGGAAAGAGAAAAAAAATGTGGTTCAATGAGAAGTACATATTTGCTTCTCATGGAGACATAGATTGGCTTCCGCGAGAAGCATATTTGTGCTCCTTCAAAATTGGAAAAAGGTAAAAGAAAAATGTGCTTCCGGCTCGGGTATTTATTCTATTTTTTCACCATTCTTTATTTTGCTTTTGTTTTTATCATTTTTTATTGTTTTCCAGGGTTTTTTTTGGTTTTTTCATATAAAAAATTTGTAAAATAATATTAACACAAGATCTAGTTTCAAAGATCATGATAAAAAATCCAAAAGTGAAAATAGTATGGGATTTAGATGCACGGGTCAAGAGATACAACATTTTTAATAAATGAATCTATAAAAAAACTCCTAGGTTTCATATAGTGCACCATGTGTCAGGGCATGATAAGGTAGGAATGACCTTTGTAAGGGGTAACACTTAACTATTAGTTTCGACTAAAAGATAATAATTTTTTTCTTTTGAGAATACAGAAAACGAAGACATAAAAAATGAAAAGAAATCACTCGCAGACATAATGGGCCAGCCCATTCCCGCCAGGCTTCAGCGAAGCCTCCACGGCAAATAGGAGCTCTCTTTTGCTAAAAAAATAAAGGAAAAAACTAACGCCCACACGTGTGGCATCTTACACATCGCTCGCACACCTTCTTTACCATTCATTTTGCCATACGTGAACGGATAACATCAGCAGGAATCTTTTCGGTTTTCGGCTGAAAATGTTTTATCTTCTAATTAAAAAATCAAATTAAAAATCCGTTTTCACCATTAAATCCGTCTCGACGAGATCTTCAAAACTTGACCCCATATGGATATGTTTTGATGAATTTTTTTTGCCCAAAAGTTGCCATGATGTTTACACTGTAGTTGCCATAATGCTTAAACTAAAGTTGCCATGTGGTAATTTCAGTTTGTAGAGCATGAAAATTTTAGTATTTTGATGATGGCAACTCCGGTACTTTGACCGTGAAAATTATTTTTTTATGAACCATGCAAATTTTAAGTGCATGTGTCATGACAATTTTAGTTTATGATTCATGACAAGTCTAGTTTCTTAATTCGCCGTTTTATAAATGTCAAAATTACTTTTAAATGTACAAGAAAATAACTGAAACATATCATGGCAATTTCTGTGTAAACATCATGACAATTCATGTCCAATAGACATGACAATTTTAAACCCAAAAAAATTCGTCGAGATATATTGATATGAGATCTAGTTTCGAAGATCTCGTCGCGGGGAATTTAATGGTGGAAACAGATCTTCAATCGGATTTTTCATTTAAGAGATAAAACATTTTAAAAACTGATAATTCAAAAAAATTACCACATGCATGCATGCGATGACGTGGCGCAGTCTGTGTGTTATAAGACGTGTGGGCGGGTTTTACTCTCACCACACGTGTGGACGTTAACATTGTCCAAAACAAAAAGCAAATAGGAGCTCTCAGCCAGGCGCCCCTACGTCTCGCATTAAGCGAGATAGGAGCAAACGCCTCGCTGAAGGAAACCTTCAGTTGGGCCGGCCCACGCGTGCTGGAAACACCAGCATGTTGCCTGTTTTGTTTCTTTTTCACATTCTTTTTCGTTTTTGCTTTCTTTTCTTTACTTTTGTTTATACTTTAAAATATTATAAATATATTCTTACAAACAACACTCTTCAAAAAGCATTTGAAATTTGTTGAATAAGTATTATAAAATGTTGAATAAGAATTCAAAAAATGTTCAACAAGTATTAAAAAATGTTAAATAAGTATTAAAAATGTTGAATAAGTATTTAAAAAAGCTGCACAAGTATATAAAAAATGGTGAACAAGTATTTGATAATGTTGAATAAGTATTCAAAATGTTAAAAAAGTATTTTAAAAAAAGTTGGATATGTAATAAAAATGTTGAACGAGTATTTGAAAAATATTGAATAAGTATTAAAATGTTGAACAGGTATTCAACAAATGTTGAAATAAGCATTGGGACAATGCTGAACGTGTATACAAAAAAATGTTGATCACTTATTTAAAAAATGTTTTTGACATATACACATATGTAGAGTGAAAACGAAAGCAAACATAAGAAAAAGAAAAATAAAAAAATGGAGAACAAAAAAGAAAACAAAAAAAATGGAGAAGAAAAAAAGAAACCAAGTATTCAAACAATGTTAAACTTGTATTTTACAAATATTTAATGTGTATAGAAAAAATTTTCCATGTATTAAAAAATTGTTAAACTTGTATTTTAAATATTTCAAAAATAAATAACATAAATATGTATAAAAATGTTGACCATGAATTAAAAAATATTAATTTGGTATTGAAAAAAGTTAAGCATGTGTTAGACAAATGTATTAGTATATATAGAAATTAATATAGAAAAACAAATGAAAACTGAGTGTAAACAAAGAAAACTGTTGAAAACAAGAAGGAAACAAACAAAACCAAAGAGGAAACGAAGAAAAAGAGAGAAAAGAAAAAACCCGGTGAAAAACCGAGAAACAGATAAAAAACTAAAATAACTATGAAAAAGGAAAGAAAATAGAAAAACCAGCAAAACTAGAAAAAAAACAATGAAAACCCGGTGAAAAAAAAACAGAAAATATAATTTTTTGTTGGAAACCCAGAGGAAAAAACGCCTCCATTCTCCTCAAGTACGTCTTGCCGCGACTAGTTATCCTCTTTAACACTAAGCTCCCTAAAAATGAAGACATCTCATTCAATTGAGGTCACCAATTTAGAATAGGGTCACTGATTTTGACCGGGCGAACAATCTCTCACTTAATTATTTTAATTCACTATGCTCTTTAATTTTAGAGCTCCCTCATTGCATTGAGAAATTCAATTTGATTTGGTTCGTGACTTTCTCATATAGTACATGTGATACTTTAGCTCTAATATAGTACATGCAGCCACCATCGTAAAAAAATTCCTTCATATAAGTATGAGTTGATTAGCAGGCAACACAAAATCACACTGCGAAAGGCCCACCAAAGCACCGCGTTATATGAATAAAGAAGAAAACACACTCCATCGTCTTCCCCACTAACCAAACCAAATAGTCACTTCGTTCCCAAATATAAGGTATTAGTTTATTAAAAAGTCAAATCTATAATACCTAAATAGTTGATCCCTACTACTTCTAATTCTCTCAACATGCAAGCCATCCACCTCATCAAGTGTGTCAGGTCAGTATCCACTAACAATATTTTCCAGCCCATACAAACCTTATTCCATTATCACTAATTCTCTCAACATGTAAGTATCCCACCTCACAATACACTACAATTTTTTTCAGCCCATGCAAACCATACCAATATGTTTATTTTTGTCACTGCGCATATGTAGTAGAATAGATAATTATTTGATTTGTTTACTTCCTAAAGATTGTGAAATGCTCTGATTTACACAAAATGAAAGCACGAAATATTTATATGTTAAAATTAGTAGCTTTTGATTTAGATCGTTTCCTTCATATATAAGTCATCTGTAGTTATCCTTTATATTCCCGCGGCAACGTGTGGGGAAATTACCTAGTTTCTTTAACTTTGATCAAGTCTAGAGCCAAAAATATCGACATCCATAATATTAGATAAATAAAATATGAAAATTCATTCATGATGAATCAAAAAGCCATATTTGATATTATGGATATTGATATATTTCTACTGAAATGTGGTCAAATTTATAGGGGTTTGATTTTTCAAAAAACTAATACACCTTATATTTTAAAATAGATGAAGTAAATAAATTATAAAAATCCAATAACATCAACAACGCACACAAAGCGCGCACAACTCATGTACTAGTTACCTGTATACCACGGTTCGAGACTCGCAGCTCCCCTGGGAATCATCCCTCACTCTGTTTTTCTGACGGCCAACCTGAACTCGGTCTTCAAATTGTCGGCATCGAACGGCCGACTAATCGAATCCATCCGGTCAAAGACACCCTTATAAATCACTCTACGTTGAGCTATGCTAGCAAGCAAACCATCCAAACGAACTGAAATGATGCAAAGTAACATCGATTGATCCAGCAATATCGTCATCGACACTGCTTTTTTTTCTTGTGAAGATATTCATCGATACTACTGCATACCTAGCGGAATTGCTGTGCTATGCTTGATCCCGCGTATTATTGATTGTGTTCTCCAGGCCGATTTTAGACGAGGCAAAATACCCAGGGACGGAGTTGTTTATGATCATGAGTTTAGTCAACTTTTCAAGATGCATCGCAATGAGAACTGTACGGCGTCATTACAGTTTGCCGTGCTGCGAAAGGATAAGGCACCGTGTATACGTGTGGACCAGCAATGGCTGCGTCCCGATCGATGCCATTTTGGAAGGCGTGCATCGATCGTGCCCGTGGCTACTCTTGCCAAGGTATCAACTCATGCTCATTCTCAGGGTTGACTGCAGGTGCAATATAACTAACCAGTAAACACTCCTAGTAACAAGAGGCGTCAACTCAAACTCATTCTTTGTCAAGGCCACAAGCAGCCCAGCAACCGCGCCCAGCAACGAACCGGCCTCGCCACTAGCTCGGCCCACCAGACAGAAAAGGCTCAATCACAAGATCAGCGGCCCTGAGTGGGTGTGACGCTGCCAACTACTTAACGCGTCCTCACCCACCAAAGCGAGGCATCCAGTGGATCACGGCACGAACCCGGCGGCGGCTCTTTCCCCTTTTCTTCCCTTCCCCAATTCGTGTATCCAGAGATTGTAACCCTAAACCGCTACTTGAATTCATGAGCAAGAGTTAGATCAAGCAATACACTAGTGGGTTGCTTACATCTGGTATTCAGAGCCATAGATCCACACCCTGGCGCATCTGATCGAGACGAGGCTGCAAAAATCGATCAAGGACCGACTCAGCGCCATGGATCCTTCCTTCAAGGATTACTTCGACAAGCTCACCAACTCCCTCGACGCAATCCACTCCGACATCCGCTCCCACACCGCCAAGCTGGACGATCTGGGCCAGTGGCGGCCCGATCTGGAACGGCGCGTGGATCAGCTCTCGGCGGCAGTGGCTGAACTCCAAGCGCGGCCTGCAACCGCTGCGGAAGATCGGTCGGTGGAGGCACCAGCTGTCGTGGTTCTAAGTCTGACAGTAATGTAGGGGGGTAGGTATGGAGAGGCAAGATCTTAGCTATGGAAAAGTTGTAAGCACACGAGGTTTACGAGTTCAGGCCCTTCTCGGAGAAAGTAATAGCCCTACGTCTCGGAGCCCGGAGGCGGTCGACTGGATTATGCGTGTATGAATTACAGGGGTGCGGACCCTTTATACTGAGGAGGGGGTGGCTTATATAGAGTCCGTCCGACCCCTCCAGCCCTCAGTTGTACAGGGTTTTAAATACATTAAGGTGAGGCGTTACTGGTAACGCCTCTAATAAAGTGCTATGATGACCATAAAAGCTACTTAATTACCGACCGTTAGCGTGCGGAGTGCCTTTAGGTCTCCTGGCCGTCGAGTGATTGGACCTTGGTCGAGTGATTGCTTCTTGGTCGAGTGTCTTCGAGTCTGTCGAGTGAAACACCTCCAAGTCGACTGAAAGGTGATTTCTTCTTGAGATGTCCTTGGGTAGGGCAGCTGGGACAGGTCCATGACCCTACCCTAGGTACATAGCTTCATCATTAGCCCCCGAATGGATCGAGGTTTGAGTGGGGAAGGAGTTGAGCACTTCTCCGACTCATTTTTCATGCTATGAGCATATCTTGTTTCGGATCAATGAACCTGAGTGATGGCAGCAACTTCCTTTTCAGTCGCCTTGATCCATTCTTAGTTTTTTGTCGAGTGAGTTTCTTTACTTGAGAGGCTCCAAGTGACAGTGTGGAGGAGATCTTCGGTCTGAAAAGTTGTTCTGCTGCCCGCAGATTTCGCGGGATCCGAAATTTGGGAAGCGCGCGGGACGGGGAAGGCCGCAGTAATCGGATGGGATAGGGCGGAGCCGCCTCGATCCCCGTGCCACCTTTTTCGCCACGTATCGCGCGCGCGATTGTTACGGGATTTGACAGGACCGCCCGGGCCTACCAGTCAGCCACTCGGAAGCGGCCTCATATAAGGCGTTGGACCGGGGTCTCTTGAACAGTGCGTCCCCATTATCTCTTCTCCTCTTCAGCCTCCTTCGTCGCGCTTGCTCTCGCCCCAGCGCCACCGCTCCATACGCGTCTCGCCGGTGACGATGGGGAAGGAGAATACGGTGGCTCTGGAACGGGCGAAGAAAGCGACGGCAAAGGCGAAGGGGAAGGCGACCAATCGGGGCGGATCTTCCTCGCGGACCGGCCTGCCGAAGGGCTGGATCCAAGGCGACTAGATCCGCTCGACGATCACCCAAGAGGATCTCGACGACCTAGCCGAAGGAGGGCTGATCCCCCATGAATCGGCGCGGCTTCCGGGGAAGGAATCCGAGCCGCAACCTCGGGAGGGTGAGCGCGTTCTCCTTGCCACCCACGTCGACCGTGGATTTTCCTTGCCTCCTCACCCTTTCTTTCAGGGATTTCTGAACTTCTTTGGGTCACAACTCCACCACTTCACTCCCAACACAATCGTTTATCTCGCCGCTTTCATTTCTTTGTGCGAGAATTTCCTGGGTTGCCGGCCTCATTGGGGTCTTTTCAAGCACATTTTCACTTGTCGCTCTCGGACGGTGAAAAAGGCCAATCCGAGTGACGAGAGAACTCAAGTGATTCAGATGTGTGGGGGTCTTGGTGTTCAGATGAGAGGGAAAAGTTCCTTTCCAGCCATGATTCTTCCCGACTCGGTTCGCGGATGGCAGTCGACCTGGTTTTACTGCAAAGACCAGTCGACGACAGGGCAGTCGACCGGCCTCCCTCCTTTTACCATGGACCGAGTGAGGAAACCCTCCTCTTTGAAGGTGCTCCCGAAGGAGAAGGCGCTGGTAAGGGTGCTGGTCGAGCGAGTGGTCCAGCTTATCCGTGACGGGGTCACCGGTATGGATCTCTTGGAGGTCTTCCTTCAGCGGCGCATCCAGCCTCTTCAAGCTTGAGACCATCCGATGTGGATGTATTCGGGTCTTGACGACTCCACTCGGATTCACCCGGAGGAGGTCGATGACGACACACTGGAGAAGTGGCTGTCGGGCATGACCGGAAACAAGGACAACCCCAGGGGAGCCAGGAGAGTTCCTCCATTCGACCAGTCCCATGTACCAGAGAAGGTCCGATTCCGAGCTTTTGATTGTAATGTGAATTCACTCATGCAGCCGTCTATACCGCGTCGACTGACTTTATTCTTCCTGCTTTCTTTCAGGCCCTTATCGAAATGTATTCAATGCCCAACGGAGAGCAAGAGCAAGATCTGGAAGGCGAGGCGAGCGGCGGCGACAGTGGCGAATGGACTTCTGACGGTGAAGGGGACGGAGAAAGCAATGACTCAAGTGACGAAGAAGAAGTCGAGTCGCCTCCTCGCAGGGAGAGGCGATCCAAGCTTGACCAAGAACGACCGAGTGCCCGCGAAAAGGCGACTGCTCAGGCTGGTCAGTCTTCAAAGCGTCCTCGGATCTCTTCACCAACCCCGACCAAAAAGCGCCAAAGCATCCCAAAGTTGCAGAGCCGAAGACTCGGAAGCCGTTGCCGAAGATTAAGATTGACATCCCCGTCGCTTCCGCGTGAGTGTCTTCCTTTGTATTCACTCGACGCCCCACGCTGTTTGTTTTTCTTGTTTTAACCAGACGAACTTTGGAACTGGCAGTGCTACTACTTCCGGGACCTCAGCTTACAGGGACGAGGATGAGGTAATGGAGGATGTGGTCACTTCCAATCTGGGTATGATTTCTGCCATTCTGTCTTTATTTGGTCGACTCAACTGCAATGTGCACCATTGGGTGATGTGATTTTGGCGATCGAACTTTGCACAGCTCCCAACATTATTGACCTCCCCGATGATGATGAAGAGCCCGAGAGGCCTTTGACGAGGAAGAATAGGCAAGCTCCTGCAAGAAAGGTGCCACAGTCGACGCCGAGGGTGGAACCAGTCGTTCAGGACACTGGCGACACCAATCGGGGTTCCGTTACCTTCGCCGTGCCACTGTCGAGTGCCTTGCCTTCTTCGTCGACTGCTCAGGCCCCTGTCGACCCACCTTCAGTTTTTGCGACCCATCATGTCCCAGAGGACGAAGTGAATGCTGCCAAGGAAGCCATACGCCAGGCGGGCATCATGATGGAGAAGATGAAGATGGTGCGAGATGCCAGTCAGGCCGCCTACGACGCCAGCTCGGCTCTCCAAAGCAACGTTCAGGTTAGTTGGTCACCGCTTGTTCTGTTAGGATATGCTATCTGAAGACTCTTTCCGAAAATCTTTGCATCTATACACCCACTGGGTGCGTCGATTGAATTTTTGAACTAGTGGGGGCACGCTGAGTGCACCCACTGGGTGTAGTCCCCGAGACCATGGTGAACTGCTAGCAGTCGACTGTAGTCTTTTTATTTTGTCGAGTGTAAACCGAATTGGCAGTTTGTCTCTTCCACTCGGTCTGGTCGAGTGGGATCAGAGCCGGTGGGGGCACGCAAAGTGCACCCACTGGGTGTAGTCCCCGAGACCGCGGTCGACTGCTGGCAGTCGACTATGGTCTGAGTTCTTCTTTCTCTCCCCCCTTTTTTTACTTCCTGCACTCGACTCCGGCGGGCCGGTCGAGTGGGATCAGAGAAGGTGGGGGCACGCAAAGTGCACCCACTGGGTGTAGTCCCCGAGACTATGGTGGACTGCGAGCAGTCGACCGTAGTCTTAGTACTTATTGACTTTGTCATTTTTCGCTGTAAAATAACTTCTCCTCTTTGATTGCAGAAATCTTGTGATCTTGGAGCTCGCTTTGCTGACTTGGAGAAACAACAGATCCAACTGAATCTTGACTTGGAGCTGGCCAAGACAGAGCTGCAAAAGGCCAAGGACGGCGCCAATGGTAAGACGAGTTTGTCGACCGGTTTGTCTTAGGCTTGAGTACCCTTCTGCTCTTTCTGAATCAAGCATCATTTCTTTGCAGAAAAACTGAGAGAAGCTCTGGCGAAGAAGGATCAGGATTTGGCTGCTGCTCAAAAGGAAGCTGACGACAGGACCGCTCTGGCTGAACAGAAACTGGCTTCGGTCGGCCAGTTGGAAGAAGAGAATACCAAGATGAAATCTGCTCTGAACGAAGCCAACAAGGAGTGCACACGCTTGAATAAGGACAATCTCAACCTGTATGAGAAGATGGAAGGCATCGCTCGCAGGAGGGACGATCTGGAGAGCTATCTGAGGAGCCTTGCCAAGAAGTTATTCATCAAGCTTGAAGGTACGCATTTTGTTCCGACTGATTTTTTTGTCGACTCAGCGTGCGAAAATTGACTTATCCTTGGATCATGAATGCAGAGTTTTGCCAGAACTTCGAGGAGGAGACTGGACGGATTGAGCCAGGTTTGGACCCAATCAATTCTCCCGTGAAAGATGAAACTGCCATGAATCTGCTCCGACTGGAATCCCGCATCAACGGTGTTGTGGACTACTTGGCTCGACTGAAGGTCGCCACGTCACGGATTGACCCGGCACTTTGGCCAGAGGCCACGCTCCAGAATGGTCTTGAGTCTCTGATGACTCGACTTAACGAGATCCCTGACCGAGTGCAGGAGTGGAAGAAATCTTCTGCCCGGTGTGGTGCTGATGTGGCTCTGTCTTTGGTTCGTGCCCATTGCAAGAAGGTGCGACAAGATAAGCTGGCAGCAATCAAGGTCGCCAACACCCAGAAGCATGACTTCCGATCTTTTATGGAGACTTTCATCGCTGCAGCCACTCGGATCGCCGACGGCTCGACCTAGACGAGTTCGTCGAGCCTGCCAGTCCTCCTCCCGCGGAGTGAACAAACTTTTATGCCTCACCTTAAATTTGCCTCGGAATGCCGAGTGGTTTTTGTAAACGTTAAACTCTTTCGGGCTGAATGCCCGAGCACTTCGATCTGTGGTCCGGAACTTTTAGGATTTATCTGAACTTGGTTTATCGTTGAATATCTTCATGAATCCTCCGTCGAGTGGAAATCGTTCTTCACTCGAGACAACTTTTGTATTTGTGGCACAGCTCCGAAGGAGAAGGTAGCAGTCGACCTGCACCTCATCGTCCTTGCGGGGCGGCGATGGAGCGCATGTTGTATCTGTGGCGAAGCTCCCAAGGAGAAGGCGGCAGTCGACCTGCACCTCGTCGTCCTTGCAGAGTGGGATGGAGCGCACGTTGTATTTGTGGTGAAGCTCCCAAGGAGAAGGCGGCAGTCGACCTGCACCTCGTCGTCCTTGCGGAGTGGGATGGAGCACACGTTGTATTTGTGGCGAAGCTCCCAAGGAGAAGGTGGCAGTCGACCCGCACCTCGTCGTCCTTGCGGGTCGGCGATGGAGCGTACGTCGTATTTGTGGTGAAGCTCCCAAGGAGAGGGTGGCAGTCGACCTGCACCTCGTTGTCCTTGCGGAGTGGGATGGAGCGCACGTTGTATTTGTGGCGAAGCTCCCAAAGAGAAGGTGGCAGTCGACCTGCACCTCGTCGTCCTTGCGGGTCGGCGATGGAGCGCACGTTGTATTTGTGGCGAAGCTCCCAAAGAGAAGGTGGCAGTCGACCTGCACCTCGTCGTCCTTGAGGATTGAGATGTGTTTCATACTTAGGCGAGTACTGGACTGCAGCTAAGCCCCCGAGTGGGAGGATCGCTCACCACTCGGTAGGATTTTTCAAACTTAGCCGAGTACTGGACTGCAGCTAAGCCCCCGAGTGGGAGGGTCGCTCACCACTCGGTAGGATTTTTCAAACTTAGGCGAGTACTGGACTGCAGCTAAGCCCCCAAGTGGGAGGGTCGCTCACCACTCGGTAGGATTTTTCAAACTTAGGCGAGTACTGGACTGCAGCTAAGCCCCCGAGTGGGAGGGTCGCTCACCACTCGGTAGGATTTTTCAAACTTAGCCGAGTATTGGACTGCAGCTAAGCCCCCGAGTGGGAAGGTCGCTCACCACTCGGTAGGATTTTTCAAACTTAGGCGAGTACTGGACTGCAGCTAAGCCCCCGAGTGGGAGGCTGGCTCACAACTCGGTAGGATTTTCAAATACTTAGGTGAGTACTGGACTGCAGCTAAGCCCCCGAGTGGGAGGCTGGCTCACCACTCGGTAGGATTTTCAAATACTTAGGCGAGTACTGGACTGTAGCTAAGCCCCCGAGTGGGAGGCTGGCTCACCACTCGGTAGGATTTTCAAATACTTAGGCGAGTGCTGGACTGGAGCTAAGCCCCCGAGTGGGAGGCTGGCTCACCACTCGGTAGGATTTTTCAAATACTTAGGCGAAACGGGTTCGCAGCTAAGCTCCCGAGTGGGAGGCTGGCTCACCACTCGGTAGGATTTTCAAATACTTATGCGAGTACTGGACTGCAGCTAAGCCCCCGAGTGGGAGGCTGGCTCACCACTCGGTAGGATTTTCAAATACTTAGGCGAGTACTGGACTGCAGCTAAGCCCCCGAGCGGGAGGCTGGCTCACCACTCGGTAGGATTTTTCAAATACTTAGGCGAAACGGGTTCGCAGCTAAGCTCCCGAGTGGGAGGCTGGCTCACCACTCGGTAGGAAATTATTTTTACAAACTTAGGCGAAACGGATTGGCAGCTAAGCCACCCACTGGGGGATTTCTCACGCAAACAAAAACAATAACAATCACTGGGAAAATTATAACGCTCTTGTCTTTGATAAATAAACTACAGGAGTTTTTCTTATTACATCTCATCCGAGTGAGAATTCAAGTATAAAAGGAGCGGAGGAGCTCCGCATTCCAGGCTTGTGGCTCATCAATCTGGCAATCAACATTATAGAGGTGGTACGCACCATTGTGGAGGACTCTGATGACTATGAAGGGGCCTTCCCAGGTAGGAGCGAGTTTGTGTGGTTTCTGCTGATCCACTCGGAGGACTAAGTCTCCTTCTTGGAAGGCTCGACTCTTCACATTTCTAGCATGGAATCGACGCAAGTCTTGCTGATAGATGGTCGATTGGATCATGGCCATTTCTCTTTCTTCTTCCAGGAGGTCGACTGTGTCCTGCTGGGCTTGTTCTGCTTCATCTTCAGAGTAGAGCTCGACTCGGGGGGCGTTGTGAAGCAGGTCACTCGGCAAGACTGCTTCGGCTTCGTAGACCAGAAAGAATGGGGTTCTTCCGGTCGATCGGTTTGGGGTTGTCCTCAATCCCCAAAGGACTGATGGAAGCTCGTCGACCCATGCACCTGCTGCGTGCTTGAGATCGCGCATCAATCGAGGTTTCAGTCCTTTGAGAATTAGGCCGTTTGCCCTTTCCGCTTGTCCATTCGACTGGGGGTGAGCGACCGAAGCGTAGTCGACTCGTGTGCCCTGAGAGGCGCAAAAGGCCCTGAATTTGTCGGAATCGAAGTTCGACCCATTATCACTGATGATGTTGTGCGCAACTCCATATCTGAATATCAACTCTCTGATGAAACTGATAGCAGTGCAAGCATCAATATTCTTGATAGGCTTAGCTTCAATCCATTTGGTGAACTTGTCGACTGCTACTAGCACATGAGTGAAGCCGCTCCTGCCCGTTCTCAGTGGTCCAACCATGTCCAGCCCCCAAACAGCGAAGGGCTAGACGAGTGGAATGGTTTTCAGGGCTGACGCGGGCTTTGTGAGACATATTGGAGTAATACTGACATCCTTCACATTTGTCGACTATCTCTTTTGCCATTTCATTGGCCCTTGGCCAGTAGAATCCCGCTCGGTATGCTTTAGCCATAATGGTCCGAGAGGACGCATGATGACCACAGGTCCCCGAGTGGATATCATCAAGGATCATCTGACCTTCTTCTGGTGCTATACACTTCTGACTGACTCCGGTCGTGCTTTCTCTATACAACTGTCCCTTTATGACTGTAAAGGCCTTGGATCGACGGACGATCTGTCGAGCCTTTTCTTCATCTTCTGGGAGTTCTTTCCTTAGGATGTACGTGATGTACGGTATTGTCCAGTCGGGAGTGATGACCAAGACTTCCATGATCAGGTCGACCACAGCTGGAACTTCAACTTCAGTCGGATCCGTGGCACTTTTTGGCTGCAGGGCCTCTTCAGTGAAGGGATCCTCCTGAACTGATGGTGTGTGGATGTGTTCCAAAAACACATTGCTGGGAATGGCTTCTCTTTTGGAACCTATTGTTTCCAAATCATCAGCTGCTTGATTTTTCAGTCAGGGTATGTGATGAAGATCTAACCCCTCGAATTTCTTCTCCAGCTTTCTCACTGCATTGCAATAACCAGTCATGGATGGACTTCTGACGTCCCACTCCTTCATCACCTGATTAACCACCAAATCTGAGTCACCATAGACCATGAGGCGACGGACGCCGAGTGAAATGGCCATGCGCAACCCATATAAAAGTGCTTCATATTCTGCCTCGTTATTGGAGGAATCAAAGTGGATTTGAAGAACATATCTGAGCTTATCCCCTCGGGGGGAGACCAACACCACCCCGGCACCGGAACCATTCAGCATTTTGGAACCGTCGAAGAACATGGTGCAATGCTCCGAGTGAACCTGAGTCGGCAGTTGCTGTTCAATCCACTCGGCGACGAAATCAGCTATTGCCTGGGACTTGATAGCTTTCTTTGCCTCAAACTTGATATCTAGAGGAAGGAGTTCAATCGCCCATTTTGCCACTCGACCAGTTGCATCTCTGTTATGCAGGATCTTTGACAATGGAGCGTCGCTGACGACTGTAATGGAATGATCAGAGAAGTAGTGAGCAACTTTCTTTGTGGTCATATAAATCCCATATACAAGCTTCTGATAGTGAGGATATCTTTGCTTCGATGGGGTCAAAACTTCAGAAATATAATACACCGGGTGCTGAACTTTGAAGGCTTTTCCTTCTTCTTCCCGCTCGACCGTCAGTACCGTACTGACGACTTGTCCCGTGGCTGCGATGTAAAGCAGCAAAGGCTCTTTGCTGATTGGGGCAGCAAGCACCGGCTGGGTGGAGAGTAGAGCTTTGAGCTCTGCAAATGCTGCATCAGCTTCAGGAGTCCACTCGAACTTGTCTGACTTCTTCATCAATCGGTAAAGAGGCAATGCCTTTTCACCAAGACGAGAGATGAATCGACTTAAAGCGGCCAAGCAACCAGTAAGCTTTTGGACGTCGTGCACTCGCACAGGACTTTTCATTCGGAGTATAGTACCGACTTTCTTTGGATTTGCGTCGATTCCCCGTTCGGAAACGAGGAACCCGAGTAACTTTCCGCCAGGAACTCCGAATGTGCACTTTGATGGATTAAGCTTGATGTCATACCTCCTGAGGTTGGCAAAGGTTTCAGCAAGGTCAGTCAGCAGGTCGGGACCCTTCCGTGACTTGACCACAATATCATCCATGTATGCTTCCACATTCCGACTGATTTGAGTGAGCAAACACTTTTGGATCATCCTCATGAATGTGGCTCCGGCATTCTTGAGGCCGAATGGCATGGTAACATAACAGAAGCACCCGAATGGAGTGATGAAAGCTGTTTTGATCTTGTCAGGTCCATACAGATGGATCTGATGGTACCCGGAATAGGCGTCTAAAAAAGACAGTCGCTCACATCCCGCAGTCGAGTCGACTATCTGGTCGATGCGGGGGAGAGGAAAATGATCTTTTGGGCAGGCCCGATTGATATGTTTAAAGTCAATGCACATGCGAAGTGACTTGTCCTTCTTGGGGACCATGACAACGTTGGCGAGCCACTCGGAGTGGTAGATCTCTCGGATGAACTCCGCTGCTAAGAGCTGAGCCACCTCCTCGCCAATAGCCTTTCTCTTCTGGACGGCAGACCGTCGGAGATGTTCTTTGACATGTTTTATTTTTGAGTCGACTCGTAGGCGATGCTCAGCCAGCTCCCTGGGAACACCTGGCATGTCAGAAGGCTTCCATGCGAAAATGTCCCAGTTCTCACGGAGGAACTGGATGAGCGCTTCTTCCTATTTGGAGTCGAGTGTTGTTGAGATATGAGTTGGAGCAGCGCTGGGATCAGTCGGGTGGATGTGAGCTGTCTTCGTTTCGCCAGACGACCGAAAAGTTGATTCTGTAGCGGGCTTCTTGGCTCGCAACAAATCACTCGGGTCTGTAGTCTTCTGGTATTCCTGCAGCTCCACCACTGCCATCTGAGCATCAGCGATCTTTGAGCCTTTCTGAAAACACTCTTCTGCTTTCTTCCGATTGCCCGTAACAGTGATCACACCTTTGGGACCAGGCATCTTCAATTTGAGATACACATAACATGGTCGGGCCATGAAGCGTGCATAAGCCGGCCTGCCCAAAATAGCGTGATAGGCACTCTGGAAGTCTACAACTTCGAACGTCAACTTTTCTTTGCAGTAATTCTTGGAATCACCGAAAACCACATCAAGAGCAATCTGGCCGAGTGATTCAGCCTTCTTCCCAGGAATGACTCCATGGAAACTCATGTTGCTGGTACTGAGTCTGGACATCGGAATGCCCATCCCTTTCAGCGTCTCAGCATATAGTATGTTCAAACCACTGCCACCATCCAGCAAGACTTTGGTCAGTCGAGTGCCTTCAACAACTGGGTCGACCACTAAAGCTTGCCTCCCAGGGGTGGCAATGTGCGTTGGGTCATCGGACCGGTCGAATGTGATGGCAGTCTGAGACCACTTCAGATAACTGGGTGTCGCCGGAGCAACCATATTCACCTCTCGATTGATAACTTTTAGTCGACTTTTGCTTTCAACATCGGCAAAAATCATCAGGGTGGAATTGACCTGGGGGTATCCATCGTCACCATCTTCCTTGTCCTCGACTTTGTCCGACTCCTTTTCCTTATCTTTGGGCTGCTTGCCCTGGAACTGCTGGATCAAGAGTCGGCACTGTCGAGTGGTATGTTTCGGGTAAATGAAATTACCCTCTTCATCTTTCTTGGTGTGGATGTGACATGGAAAATCCAACACATCATTTCCGTCCTGGTCTTTAACTTTCTTGGGGTTCCAAGGTCCTTTGGGTTTCCCCTTAAACTTTCCTTGAGTTACGGCCAAGGCTTCCCCAGGAGAAGCTGGCTCGGCTTTCCGCTTCTATTTCTGATTGGAATTTCCTCCGGTTTCTTGAGCGACTGACTTGAGCTTGCCACTCCTGAGTCGATCCTCATCTTCACCATTAGCGTACTTGGTGGAAATCTCCATCATCCGATTCAGAGACATATCTCCGGTTCGACCGAATTTCAGATTCAATTCTCTGTACTTGACGCCTTCTTTGAAGGCACAGACTGCTTGGTGGGCGGGCACATTCTCTACCGTGTGATGTAACGTGATCCATCTCTGGATGTAATCCCTCAAAGTTTCATTCGGCTTCTGCACGCAAGACCGCAGTTCCGTCAGCCCTGCCGGTCGCTTGCATGTTCCTTCAAATGTGGTGACAAACACTCGGGCGAGATCTTCCCAAGTGTAAATGCTACTGGGTGCTAACTGATTCAGCCACGCTCTAGCCGAGCCCTCCAACATGAGAGGTAGGTGCTTCATGGCCACTTCATCATTGCCGCCGCCAATCTGGACGGCCACTCGGTAGTCTTCAAGCCAAGTATCGGGCTTGGACTCACCAGTAAACTTACTGACTCCAGTCGCCAACTTGAAGTTGGGAGGAATCACAGCGGCCCTGATGGCTCTACTAAAGCACTCTGCCCCCGAAACATGTGCTTTGCTGCTGGTAGGTGCATCTCTGTCGTGACCTTCTCGGTGAGCTCTGTTCCTGTCGACCAAACCTTGAACGAGAATGGATCTCGCATCAAAGCCTGGTTCCTTGGGGTCGACTGGAATCCTTCACCCAACACTATGAGGGCGCCTGTCATCTTGCTGTCGAGGCGCATACGACCCGCTCCTCGGGGGAGGGGTGGGCACTCGACGTCGATCATCACGATCGAATCGGTGATCGTACTGCTCACGGTTCCCGTACTGATTACGCCGGTCCCCATTTCCTCACGCCTCGGGGGCGATCTTGGGCTATGAGCCGACTGGACTGTGTCTGCAGCAACGGATCTGCTATGAATCATGTTCCGCGACTGAGAAACAACAGAATTCTGGTCTCCTGCTGCCTGAAGTAACGCTCTGATCTGCAGCAAGCCTCTGCCAGCCTCCGACTGGGAAGGCTGAATCGACTCTGCTATACGGGCTGCAGCTGCTAAATTCCGAATCGGAGTTCGATATACCTGCAGGGGCGGAAAGAGCTGACATCGACTGGATTCTGGAACCCGTTGTCGCGCACGCTCGTCGAGTGCTCGCTGGAGGTTCTCTAGTCGAGCGCGCTCGGCCAAGTTTGCCAGGCGCGCGTCCTCCAAGGCACGAGCCTCGGGGGTTTCTCCAACGATAGGAGTGTGCAGTGCATCCATGTTCCGGCGACGAAGTTCTTCTCTCTGCAGCGACGTGAGAGGCTCGGGGAGATATTCCTCATGGGGACGCGACGGGTCGCCTCCACCTGCGCCTCCGTCGGTGCGGGGAAAACCGGGAGGAATGGGTGGTCCATCAACCATCAGAACCTCCGTCGCCGGATCACTGCTGTCGCACTCATATGCGGTCTCTGCGGAGCCAGTCGACAGGTCGAACAGGCCGTAGAGGGATTCGTCGGGCTCGATCGCCGCGACTTGAGGGGTGGCCGACTGGCATGCCACCGCGTGTCTCACCCACCGCTGAAGTCTCGACCGACCAGAGCGCTTGCGCCGGCGGGAAACAGGGAGGGAGGACAGCACAGGAGCCGACCGATAGTGGGTCGACGGTTTCCGCAAGAGGACGCCACGGACGCACGCGCGAAAGTGCGTCGCCCCGCGGACAGGGAGTGCGTCCACGTCGAGCGGAGCCTCCTGAAGCCAAGCGGAGTCGTCGGCAGTGAACGTGAGCACGCCGAGACGGATCTCGCGGCCCTCCACCAAAACTCCGCCAGAAACCATGATGATTTGGATCGGAAAAGATCGCAACTCCTCCAACAAATCGCTAAAACACCTGCCCCGCGGTGGGCGCCAACTGTCGTGGTTCTAAGTCTGACAGTAATGTAGGGGGTAGGTATGGAGAGGCAAGATCTTAGCTATGGAGAAGTTGTAAGCACACGAGGTTTACGAGTTCAGGCCCTTCTCGGAGGAAGTAATAGCCCTACGTCTCGGAGCCCGGAGGCGGTCGACTGGATTATGCGTGTATGAATTACAGGGGTGCGAACCCTTTACACTGAGGAGGGGGTGGCTTATATAGAGTCCGCCCGACCCCTCCGGCCCTCAGTTGTATAGGGTTTTAAATACATTAAGGTGAGGCGTTACTGGTAACGCCTCTAATAAAGTGCTATGATGACCATAAAAGCTACTTAATTACCGACCGTTAGCGTGCGGAGTGCCTTTAGGTCTCCTGGCCATCAAGTGATTGGACCTTGGTCGAGTGATTGCTTCTTGGTCGAGTGTCTTCGAGTTTGTCGAGTGAAACACCTCCAAGTCGACTGAAAGGTGATTTCTTCTTGAGATGTCCTTGGGTAGGGCAGCTGGGACAGGTCCATGACCCTACCCTAGGTACATAGCTTCATCACTAGCGCCACCACCACCCACACCACCAGCACCGTTGCGTGACCGCGTCGGCACCGGCAAGCGTGCCGAGGGCGACGCCCTCGGGTCAAATGACCACGGCATCGACGTTCTTCCACGGGGACTAGCGCCGATGTTCGCATCGGTGGCCACCCCGGCCAAGGGTCAGTCTCAACTTCCCAGTCCATCTACCATCGCATCTCCATACGCGCACGCCAGTCAGATCCTCGCTGGGATTGGTCAGGCTCATCCATCGACCGGGTTTCCCCAATTCACGGGCGAGAATCCACGTCTGTGGAAGACACTTTGCGAGCAGTACTTCCAGATGTTTGACATCCACGAGAAATTCTGGGTACCGATGGCATCACTGAATTTCTCTGGCTCTGCATCGGTGTGGTTGCAATCGGTGCAGAGGAAATTGACTGAGTTTGATTGGGAATCCTTCTCGACCCTACTGTGTACGAGATTCGGTCGTGACCATCATTAGCTCTTAATTCGCCAGTTTTACTCTCTATCACAGAAAACAACAGTAGCTGATTACATTGAGCAATTTGAACTGATCATCAGTCATTTATCTACATATTCTGAATCCATTCATCCTTACTACTATCTTACCCGTTTTGTGGAGGGACTGTGGCCCGACATTCGCGCGGTGGTCTTGGTGCAACGGCCACCCGACCTCGACACGGCGTGCGCTCTGGCATTGCTTCAGGAGGAAGTGGCGGATGGCGCCGCACGCAAGCGTGCGCGTCCCAGCGCAGTGCGTACCACTGCTCCAGACTGGAGCCACCGCAACGGCGCGGGCGTGCCCATGGCACTTCCCCCTCCACCACCCCAAGGACGACCACCAACAACACCGACGGCCACTGATCGGCACACCGTAGAAGCCAGCCGAGCGGACGGCACCAAGCTCAAGGCGCTACGGGAGTACCATCGTGCGAAGGGCCTCTGTTTCAAGTGCGGAGAGCGCTGGGGGCAGGACCACAGTTGCCCCACCAGCGTTCAGCTCCACGTCCTCGAGGAGCTACTCGAGCTGTTTGGCCTCGACTCCGACGGTGATTTCCCGAGCCCATCGCTCGGCGACGCCCTGGCCGAAACAGCAATGGCGATCTCACGCCATGCCGTCACTGGTGGCACGTCGCCGAAAGCGATTCGTCTTCACGCGTGGTTGCAAGTGTTGGGGAACGTAGCAGAATTTTAAAATTTTCTAAGCATCACCAATATCAATCTATGGAGTCATCTAGCAACGAGGGAGAGAGGAGTGCATCTACATACCCTTGTAGATCGCGCGCGAAAGCGTTCAAGAGAACGTGGTTGATGGAGTCGTACTCGACGTGATTCAAATCACCGATGACCAAGTGCCGAACGGACAACACCTCCGCGTTCAACACATGTACGGTTGGGAAGACGTCTCCTCCAACTTGATCCATCAAGGGTGAAGGAGCGGTTGATGAAGATCCAGCAACACGACGACGTGGTGGTGGAAGCAACGGTGATCTCGGCAGGGCTTCGCCAAGCGCCGGGAGACGGAGGAGTGTCACGGGAGGGAGAGGGAGAGGCCAGGGGCTTGGGTGCGCAGCGCTCCCTCCCCCACTATATATAGGGTGCCTAGGGGGGGGGCGCCGGCCCTAGGAGATCCAATCTCCTAGGGGGGGCCAAGGGGGGTGCCTTGCCCCCAAAGGCAAGGGTGGTGCCCCCACCCCTAGGGTTTCCAACCCTAGGCGCAGGGGGAAGCCCAAGGGGGGCGCACCAGCCCACTAGGGGCTGGTTCCCCTCCCACTTCAGCCCATGGGGCCCTCCGGGATAGGTGGCCCCACCCGGTGGACCCCCGGGACCCTTCCGGTGGTCCCGGTACAATACCGGTGACCCCCGAAACCTTCCCGATGGCCGAAACTGGACTTCCTATATATAAATCTTTACCTCCAGACCATTCCGGAACTGCTCGTGACGTCCGGGATCTCATCCGGGACTCTGAACAACTTTAGGGTTACAGTGTGCTAATATCTCTACAACCCTAGCGTCACCGATCCTTAAGTGTGTAGACCCTATGGGTTCGGGAGACATGCAGACATGACCGAGAAGCCTCTCCGGTCAATAACCAACAGCGGGATCTGGATACCCATGTTGGCTCCCACAAGCTCCACGATGATCTCATCGGATGAACCACGATGTCGAGGATTCAATCAATCCATATACAATTCCCTTTGTCAATCGGTACGTTACTTGTCCGAGACTCGATCGTCGGTATCCCAATACCTTGTTCAGTCTCATTACTGGCAAGTCACTTTACTCGTACCTTAATGCATGATCCCATGATCAACCACTTGATCACATTGAGCTCATTATGATGATGCATTACCGAGTGGGCCGAGAGATACCTCTCCGTCATACTGAGTGACAAATCCCAGTCTCGATTCGTGCCAACCCAACAGACACTTTTGGAGATACCTGTAATGTACCTTTGTAGTCACCCAGTTACGTTGTGATGTTTGGCACACCCAAGGCACTCCTACGGTATCCGGGAGTTGCACAATCTCATGGTCTAAGGAAATGATACTTGACATTCAGAAAAGCTACAACAAACGAACTACACGATCTTTGAGCTAAGCTTAGGATTGGGTCTTGTCCATCACATCATTCTCCTAATGATGTGATCCCGTTATCAATGACATCTAATGTCCATAGTCAGGAAACCATGACTATCCTTTGATCAACGAGCTAGTCAACTAGAGGCTCACTAGGGACGTGTTGTGGTCTATGTATTCACACATGTATTACGATTTCCGGATAACACAATTATAGCATGAACAATAGACAATTATCATGAACAAAGAAATATAATAATAACCATTTTATTATTGCCTCTAGGGCATATTTCCAACAGTCTCCCACTTGCACTAGAGTCAATATTCTAGTTACATTGTGATGAATCGAACACCCATGCAGTTCTGGTGTTGATCATGTTTTGCTCTAGGGAGAGGTTTAGTCAACGGATCTGCTACATTCAGGTCCGTATGTACTTTACAAATCTCTATGTCTCCATTTTGAACACTTTCATGAATGGAGTTGAAGCGATGCTTGATATGCCTGGTCTTCCTGTGAAACCTGGGCTCCTTGGCAAGGGCAATAGCTCCAGTGTTGTCACAGAAGAGAGTCATCGGGCCCGACGCATTGGGTATGACTCCTAGGTCGGTAATGAACTCCTTCACCCAGACTGCTTCTTGTGCTGCCTCCGAGGCTGCCATGTACTCCGCTTCACATGTAGATCCCGCCACAACGCTTTGCTTGCAACTGCAGTAGCTTACTGCCCCACCATTCAAAATATACACGTATCCGATTTGTGACTTAGAGTCATCCAGATCTGTGTCAAAGCTAGCATCGACGTAACCCTTTACGACGAGCTCTTTGTCACCTCCATAAACGAGAAACATTTCCTTAGTCCTTTTCAGGTACTTCAGGATATTCTTGACCGCTGTCCAGTGTTCCATGCCAGGATTACTTTGGTACCTTCCTACCAAACTTACGGCAAGGTTTACATCAGGTCTGGTACACAGCATAGCATACATGATAGACCCTATGGCCGAGGCATAGGGGACGACACTCATCTTTTCTCTATCTTCTGTCGTGGTCGGGCATTGAGCCATGCTCAATCTCGTACCTTGCAATATAGGCAAGAACCCCTTCTTTGACTGATCCATTTTGAACTTCTTCAATATCTTGTCAAGGTACGTACTCTGTGAAAGACCAATGAGGCGTCTCGATCTATCTCTATAGATCTTGATGCCTAATATATAAGCAGCTTCTCCAAGGTCCTTCATTGAAAAACACTTGTTCAAGTAGGCCTTTATGCTTTCCAAGAATTCTATATCATTTCCCGTCAACAGTATGTCATCCACATACAATATGAGAAATGCTACAGAGCTGCCACTCACTTTCTTGTAAATGCAGGCTTCTCCATAAGTCTGCATAAACCCAAACACTTTAATCATCTCATCAAAGCGAATGTTCCAACTCCGAGATGCTTGCACCAGCCCATAAATCGAGCGTTGGAGCTTGCACACCTTTTCAACATTCTTAGGATCGACAAAACCTTCCGGCTGCATCATATACAATTCTTCCTTAAGGAAACCATTAAGGAATGCTGTTTTGACGTCCATTTGCCATATCTCATAATCATAGAATGCGGCAATTGCTGACATGATTCGGACGGACTTCAGCTTCGCTACGGGTGAGAAAGTCTCATCGTAGTCAACCCCTTGAACTTGTCGATAACCCTTAGCGACAAGCTGAGCTTTATAGATGGTCACATTACCATCCGCGTCTGTCTTCTTCTTAAAGATCCATTTTTTTTCTATGGCTCACCGATCAACGGGCAAGTCAGTCAAAGTCCATACTTCGTTTTCATACATGGATCCTATCTCGGATTTCATGGCTTCCAGCCATTTGTCAGAATCCAGGCCCGCCATCGCTTCTTCATAGTTCGAAGGTTCACCGTTGTCTAACAACATGATTTCCAAGACAGGGTTGCCGTACCACTGTGGTGCGGAACGTGTCCTTGTGGACCTACGAAGTTCAGTAGCAACTTGATCTGAAGTTTCATGATCATCATCAACTTCCTCTCTAGTCGGTGCAGGCACCTCAGGAACATTTTCTTGAGCTGCGCCACTTACCGGTTCAAGAGGTAATACTTCATCAAGTTCTACCTTCCTCCCACTTATTTCTTTCGAGAGAAACTCTTTCTCTAGAAAGGACCCATTCTTGGCAACAAAGATCTTGCCTTTGGATCTGAGGTAGAAGGTATACCCAACAGTTTGTTTAGGGTATCCTATGAAGACGCATTTTTCCGACTTGGGTTCGAGCTTTTCAGGTTGAAGTTTCTTGACATAAGCATCGCATCCCCAAACTTTTAGAAACGACAGCTTAGGTTTCTTCCCAAACCATAATTCATACGGTGTCGTCTAACGGATTTCGACGGAGCCCTATTTAAAGTGAATGCGGCAGTCTCTAAAGCATAGCCCCAAAATGATAGCGGTAAATCGGTAAGAGACATCATAGATCGCACCATATCTAATAGAGTGCGATTACGACATTCGGACACACCATTACGCTGAGGTGTTCCAGGCGGCGCTAGTTGTGAAACTATTCCACATTTTCTTAAATGTGTGCCAAATTCGTGACTCAAGTATTCTCCCCCATGATCTGATCGCAAGAGCTTGATTTTCCTGTCACGTTGATTCTCAACCTCACTCTGAAATTCCTTGAACTTTTCAAAGGTCTCAGACTTGTGTTTCATTAAGTAGACACACCCATATCTACTCAAGTCATCAGTGAGGGTGAGAACATAACGATAGCCACCGCGAGCCTCAACACTCATTGGACCGCACACATCAGTATGTATGATTTCCAATAAGTTGGTTGCTCGCTCCATTGTTCCTGAGAACGGAGTTTTGGTCATTTTACCCATGAGGCATGGTTCGCACGTGTCAAATGATTCGTAATCAAGAGACTCTAAAAGTCCATCTGCATGGAGCTTCTTCATGCGTTTGATACCTATGTGACCAAGGCGGCAGTGCCACAAGTATGTGGGACTATCATTATCAATCTTACATCTTTTGGTATTCACACTATGAATATGTGTAGCATTACGCTCGAGATTCATTAGGAATAAACCATTCACCATCGGAGCATGACCATAAAACATATCTCTCATATAAATAGAACAACCATTATTCTCGGATTTAAATGAGTAGCCATCTCGTATTAAACGAGATCCTGATACAATGTTCATGCTCAAAGCTGGCACTAAATAACAATTATTGAGGTTTAAAACTAATCCCGTAGGTAAATGTAGAGGTAGCGTGCCGACGGCGATCACATCGACCTTGGAACCATTCCTAATGCGCATCGTCACCTCGTCCTTCGCCAGTCTCCGTTTATTCCGCAGCTCCTACTTTGAGTTACAAATGTGAGCAACCGCACCGGTATCAAATACCCAGGAGCTACTACGATTACTGGTAAGGTACACATCAATTACATGTATATCACATATACCTTTCGTGATGCCGGCCTTCTTGTATGCTAAGTATTTGGGGCAGTTCCGCTTCCAGTGACCACTTCCCTTGCAATAAAAACACTCAGTCTCGGGCTTGGGTCCATTCTTTGGCTTCTTCCCGGCAGCTTTCTTACCGGGCGCGGCAACTCCCTTGCCGTCCTTCTTGAAGTTCTTCTTACCCTTGCCTTTCTTGAACTTAGTGGTTTTATTCACCATTAACACTTGATGTTCCTTTTTGACTTCTACCTCTGCTGATTTCAGCATTGCAAATACTTCAGGAATGGTCTTTTCCATCCCCTGCATATTGAAGTTCATCACAAAGCTCTTGTAGCTCGGTGGAAGCGACTGAAGGATTCTGTCAATGACCGCGTCATCCGGGAGATTAACTCCCAGCTGAGTCAAATGGTTATGCAACCCAGACATTTTGAGTATGTGCTCACTGACAGAACTATTTTCCTCCATCTTACAGCTGAAGAACTTGTCGGAGACTTCATATCTCTCGACCCAGGAATGAGCTTGAAAAACCATTTTCAGCTCTTCAAACATCTCATATGCTCCGTGTCTCTCAAAACGCTTTTGGAGCCCCGGTTCTAAGCTGTAAAGCATGCCGCACTGAACGAGGGAGTAATCATCAACACGTGTCTGCCAAGCGTTCATAACATCTTGGTTCTGTGGGACGGGTGCGTCACCTAGCGGTGCTTCTAGGACATAATCTTTCTTGGCAGCTATGAGGATGATCCTCAGGTTCCGGACCTAGTCCGTATAGTAGCTGCCATCGTCTTACAGCTTGGTTTTCTCTAGGAACGCGTTGAAATTGAGGACAACGTGGGCCATTTAATCTACAAGACATATTGTAAAGATTTTAGACTAAGTTCATGATAATTAACTTCATCTAATCAAATTATTAAACGAACTCCCACTCAGATAGACATCCCTCCAGTCATCTAAGTATAACATGATCCGAGTTAACTAGGCCGTGTCCGATCATCACGTGAGACGGACTAGTCAACATCGGTGAACATCTTCATGTTGATCGTATCTTGTATACGACTCATGCTCGACCTTTCGGTCTTCTGTGTTCCGAGGCCATGTCTGTACATGCTAGGCTCGTCAAGTCAACCTAAGTGTATTGCGTGTGTAAATCTGTCTTACACCCGTTGTATTCGAACATTAGAATCTATCACACCCGATCATCACGTGGTGCTTCGAAACAACGAACCTTCGCAACGGTGCACAGTTAGGGGGAACACTTTCTTGAAATTATTACGAGGGATCATCTTATTTAAGCTACCGTCGTTCTAAGCAAATAAGATGTAAAACATGATAAACATCACATGCAATCAAATACTGACATGATATGGCCAATATCATTTGCTCCTTTGATCTCCATCTTCGGGGCTCCATGATCATCGTTGTCACCGGCATGACACCATGATCTCCATCATCATGATCTCCATCATCGTGTCTTCTTGAAGTTGTCTCGTCATCTATTACTTCTACTATTATGGCTAACGCTTTAGCAATAAAGTAAAGTAATTACATGACGTTTATGTTGACACGCAGGTCATAAATAAATAAAGACAACTCCTATGGCTCCTGCCGGATGTCATACTCATCGACATGCAAGTCGTGATTCCTATTACAAGAACATGATCAATCTCATACATCACATATATCATTCATCATTCATCACAACCTTTGGCCATATCACATCACAAAACACTTGCTGCAAAACAAGTTAGACGTCCTCTAATTGTTGTTGCAAGTTTTTACGTGGCTGCTATATGTTTCTAGCAAGAACATTTCTTACCTATGCCAAAACCACAACGTGAATTGCCAATTTCTATTTACCCTTCATAAGGACCCTGTTCATCGAATCCGATCCGACTAAAGTGGGAGAGACAGACACCCGCCAGCCACCTTATGCAACTAGTGCATGTCAGTCGGTAGAACCGGTCTCACGTAAGCGTACGTGTAAGGTTGGTCCGGGCCGCTTCATCCCACGATGCCGCCGAATCAAGATAAGACTAGTAATGGCAAGCAAATTGACAATATCGACGCCCACAACTACTTTGTGTTCTACTCGTGCATAGTAACTACGCATAGACCTAGCTCATGATGCCACTGTTGGGGAACATAGCAGAATTTTAAAATTTTCTACGCATCACCAAGATCAATCTATGGAGTCATCTAGCAACGAGGGAGAGAGGAGTGCATCTACATACCCTTGTAGATCGCGCGCGGAAGCGTTCAAGAGAACGGAGTTGATGGAGTCGTACTCGATGTGATTCAAATCACCGATGACCAATTGCCGAACGGATAGCACCTCCGCGTTCAACACACGTACAGTTGGGAAGACGTCTCCTCCAACTTGATCCAGCAAGGGGGAAGGAGAGGTTGATGAAGATCCAGCAACACGACGGCGTGGTGGTGGAAGCAACGGTGATCTCGGCAGGGCTTCGCCAAGCGCTGGGAGACGGAGGAGTGTCACGGGAGGGAGAGGGAGAGGCCAGGGGCTTGGGTGCGCAGCCCTCCCTCCCCCCCACTATATATAGGGTGCCTAGGGGGGCGGTGGCCAAGGGGGGTGCCTTGCCCCCAAAGGCAAGGGTGGCGCCCCCCACCCCTAGGGTTTCCAACCCTAGGCGCAGGGGGAAGCCCAAGGGGGGCGCACCAGCCCACTAGGGGCTGGTTCCCCTCCCACTTCAGCCCATGGGGCCCTCCGGGATAGGTGGCCCCACCCGGTGGACCCCCGGGACCCTTCCGGTGGTCCCGGTACAATACCGGTGACCCCCGAAACCTTCCCGATGGCCGAAACTGGACTTCCTATATATAAATCTTTACCTCCGGACCATTCCGGAACTCCTCATGACGTCCGGGATCTCATCCGGGACTCCGAACAACTTTAGGGTTACCGTGTGCTAATATCTCTACAACCCTAGCGTCACCGATCCTTAAGTGTGTAGACCCTACGGGTTCAGGAGACATGCAGACATGACCGAGAAGCCTCTCCGGTCAATAACCAATAGCGGGATCTGGATACCCATGTTGGCTCAAACAAGCTCCACGATGATCTCATAGGATGAACCACGATGTCGAGGATTCAATCAATACGTATACAATTCCCTTTGTCAATCGGTACGTTACTTGTCCGAGACTCGATCGTCGGTATCCCAATACCTTGTTCAGTCTCGTTACCGGCAAGTCACTTTACTCGTACCGTAATGCATGATCTCGTTATCAAGCACTTGATCACATTGAGCTCATTATGAAGATGCATTACCGAGTGGGCCCAGAGATACCTCTCTGTCATATGGAGTGACAAATCCCAGTCTCGATTCGTGCCAACCCAACAGACACTTTCGGAGATACCTGTAATGTACCTTTATAGTCACCCAGTTACGTTGTGACGTTTGGCACACCCAAGGCACTCCTACGGTATCTGGGAGTTGCACAATCTCATGGTCTAAGGAAATGATACTTGACATTCAGAAAAGCTACAACAAACGAACTACACGATCTTTGAGCTAAGCTTAGGATTGGGTCTTGTCCATCACATCATTCTCCTAATGATGTGATCCCGTTATCAATGACATCTAATGTCCATAGTCAGGAAACCATGACTATCCTTTGACCAACCAGCTAGTCAACTAGAGGCTCACTAGGGACGTGTTGTGGTCTATGTATTCACACATGTATTACGATTTCCGGATAACACAATTATAGCATGAACAATAGACAATTATCATGAACAAAGAAATATAATAATAACCATTTTATTATTGCCTCTAGGGCATATTTCCAACAGCAAGGCCACGAGGTGTTGTTGCTGGTGGATTCTGGGAGTTCCACGTCTTTCATCGATGCACGCCTCGCATCGGTTCTGACAGGCGTCATACCTCTCCTTCGACCCTGCCGCGTCAAGGTTGCAGATGGAGGCGAGCTCTGCTGTTTCTCTCACATACCACACTGCAGCTGGGTGTCTCAGACACAGGAATTCAGCACAGACATGAAGGTGCTGCCATTAGGCGCATATGACGCCATACTTGGCATGGACTAGCTTGAAGAACACAATCCGATGAGTGTGGATTGGCGTGCCAAACACTTGCTGATTACAACTCCGACTGGACTAGCGCAGCTGCGAGGCCATCAAGAGCGTGTTGAAACCTGCTCTGAGATCAACGCCTTGCAATTGCAAGCCTTGCACAAGCAGGGCTCGCTAGCGCAAATTGTGCAGCTTTATCAGATTACTGAAGAAGATGAAGTATACACACCCACACCAGACAACATACAGAAGGTTGTCGACCAGTTTGAAGATGTATTCGGCGAACCAACTGGCCTGCCCCCATGTCGAGATTGTGATCACAGGATACCACTTATGGCAGGAGCACAACCAGTGAATTTGAGGCCATATAGACATAAAACTGAGCACAAGGATGAGATTGAAAAACAAGTACAAGAGATGTTGCGATCTGGAGTAATTCAATGCAGCCACAGTCCTTTCTCTTCACCTGTAATCCTAGTCAAGAAAAAAGATGGCACATGGCGACTCTGCATAGATTACAGACAACTCAATGCTATGACTGTAGTGGCCAAGTACCCGGTACCTGTAATTGAGGAGTTGTTAGACGAGCTGCACGGAGCTAAGTGGTTCTCCAAGTTGGACTTGAGAGCAGGTTACCATCAAATCAGACTAGCTGAAGGGGAGGAATTCAAGACTGCTTTTCAAACTCATTCCGGGCACTTTGAGTTTGAAGTCCTGTCGTACGGCCTTGCTGGTGGACCCGCTATGTTCAACAGTGCTATCACCGGCACACTTCACCCGCTGATGCGTGAGTGTGTCCTGTCTTTCTTCGACGACATACTGGTGTTCAGCAAAACACTACAAGATCATGCAAAGCACCTCAGGCAGGTGTTTGAGCTACTTCGCCGTGACCAATGGAAAGTGAAAAGAAGCAAATGCAGTTTTGGGCAGCAAAGAATAACATACCTGGGGCATGTCATCAACGCTGACGGTGTGGCTACAGACCCCACTAAGATCGAGGCAGTAGCAGCTTGGCCCACGCCTACAAATGTGAAGGAGGTCAGACAATTTTTGGGACTAGCAGGATATTACAGACACTTTGTCCGACAATTTGGGATCCTAGACCGACCCCTTTTCAACCTCCTCAAGAAGGGAACACCGTTCGTTTGGACAGATAACACCGACCAAAGTTTCCAAGTTCTCAAACAGAGTTTGGTCACAGCGCCGGTACTTGCCCTGCCAGACTTTCAGAAACAATTCACAGTAGAAACTGACGCATGTGGTACAGGCATCGGAGCAATCTTGCAGCAAGACGGGCATCCCATCGCCTTTATGAGCAAATCACTCTGCCCCAAGTACTAGGGCCTATCCACGTACGAGAAAGAGTACTTGGCAGTGATCGTTGTAGTTGACCAATGGCGACCGTACTTACAGTCTGCAGAATTCATCATCAAGTCAGACCAACGCAGTTTGGTCTATTTGCAGGAGTAGAGGCTCACGACCCCGTGGCAACAGCGAGCTTTCATGAAGTTATTGGGCTTGCAATACAGGATAGTGTATAAGAAAGGCGTGGAAAATGGAGCCGCAGATGCACTATCTCGCCTGCACCACTCAGAGCATACCATGGCGATCTCAAGCTGCCAGCCAGCATGGCTCGACGATATCGTGTCAAGTTACAACTCCAATCCTCAAGCACATCGTCTCTTGGAACAGTTGGCGATCAGGCCGGACCCAAAAGGACGTTTCAGTTTGTCGCAGGGGCTTCTGCATTTCAGAGACCGTATTTGGCTTGGAGGCACCACTGCACTTCAGCAGCAGATCATCTCTGCGTTCCATGACAGCCCAGTGGGAGGGCATTCAAGATTTCCAGCCACCTACAAGCGAGTCAGGCGTTTATTCGCTTGGCCAAAAATGAAGGCTCACATTCTTCAGTATGTTCAGTGCTGCGAAATCTATCAACAAGCTAAAGCGGAGCGAGTGGCTTCACCAGGGCTGCTCCACCCACTTCCTATTCCCACCACATCCCGGGATATGATCACGATGGACTTCATCGATGGTCTTCCACAATCAGGTCAGTACAATTGCATCTGGGTTTTGGTCGATAAGATGACCAAGTTCGCTCATTTCTTGCCAGTTGCCCATCCTTACACTGCTTCCCGCGTTCCACTCCTTTACATGCAACGCATTTACCCCATCCATGGGTTCCCTCAATCTATTGTCTCCGATCGTGATCCTGTCTTCACGAGCCACTTTTGGCAAGAACTCTTTCGCCATGCTGGTACCGATCTCCGCATGAGCACGGCCAACCATCCATAAACTGATGGGCAATTAGAGCGCGTGAACCAATGCCTTGAAACCTTTCTTCACTGTTTCACTCATTCCTGTCCCAAACGCTGGAGCCATTGGATTCCTCTTGCGCAATTCTGGTACAATGCTGCGCCACATTCAGCCATTGGCATGACACCATTCATGGCTATGTTTGGTCACGAACCTCGTCATTGGGGCATCACGGCGGCCTCTTCTTGCTTTGTTCCTGCTCTACAAACCTGGCTCGACGAGCGCGCCACCATTCAAGATCTACTGAAACAACACCTTCAGCGAGCTCGCTTGCGTATGAAACAGCAGGCAGACAAGAAACGCTCAGAGCGTGTGTTTGAGATCGGCGACAAAGTTTACCTGAAGCTACAGCCGTACGTGCAAACATCGATGGCCAAGCGAGCTAACCACAAGCTCTCTTTTCGGTACTACGGGCCATACTCCATCATCGACAAGATCAATCTGGTGGCTTACAAACTGGAGCTGCCAACGAATGCAACAGTTCACCATGTTTTCCATGTATCACTGCTGAGAAAAGCCCTGCTGCCAGGTACGCTAGTGCAACAACAGCTTCCCACTGCTACTGATATACCTGCGGTTCCAGTCCAGGTTTTGGCTTCGCGATGGCGTCGCAAGCATGGCAGCATGATTGAACAGGTCCTGGTGCGGTGGTCTGAGCCTGCGGCAATTGGCGACACTTGGGAGGACAAAGAAGAGCTGCAAGCTCGTTTCCCTACCGCAGAGGCTTGGGGGCAAGCCTCATCGCAAGAAGAAGGGGGTGTCAAGGCCACAAGCAGCCCAGCAATGAACCGGCCTCGCCACCAGCTCGGTCCATCAGACAGAGAAGGCCCATTCGCAAGATCAACGGCCCTGAGTGGGTGTGACGCTGCCAACTACTTAACGCGTCCTCACCCACCAGAGCGAGGCATCCAGTGGATCACGGCACGAACCCGGCGGCGGCTCTTTCCCCTTTCCTTCCCTTCCCCAATTCGTGTATCCAGAGATTGTAACCCTAAATTGCTACTTGAATTCGCGAGCAAGAGTTAGATCGAGCAATACATTAGTGGGTTGCTTACATTCTTAGTTCGTCAAACAGTAGATATCATGCATATTTTCTCTGACGAGAAATTTGCCCAAGGCACTGGGATAAACATAAACAAGCCCATTCATGGCGTGATCGTTACTGCACTAAGAACTTGACCATAGTGCCGCTACATATGGTGATGACTTTGCAGAAAGAGTTGCAACCTCACACACAAACATTTGACTGAAAGGTGCAAAGCTTACACCAAAATTCTGCAAATTCAGAGTTGAGACGCGAGCAGCGAGCCCCCATGTGAATTGTGATTTGTGATGGACCTAAACTAACCCACGTACGACAGGCTCGCATGCACACACGGAGGACGGACGGGGGCAGCGATTTGTTTACGGCGTTCGAGCAGAATTCGATACTACAGCAGAGGAGATCAATCGGCCGGCTGGCCATCCTCTGACTTGCGGCACCGGCCGGTACGTGACGATAAGCACCGGATCGAAGCATCATCGATCGGGCTCCTCGGATCATGGGCCAGCCTACGGTGCGGGCATCGAGAGACCCATGTGCGCGGGCTGCGCGCATCGGTCCGGCGGCCCGAGGCCCCCTGAATTCGGCGGCCTGATCCCAAGGTTGATCATTGCATGCACGGTGTGTCTTGGACACACGCGACGCAACGAGGGGCGTGCGTGCATGTAGCCGAGTATCTCGACGACGCGATCCATGGCCGACGGACCCGTCGCGAGGCTCAGCCGTTGACCCTGTAGAATATTGCACACGCACGGGCAGCGCAGCGCGGTGATCGGTGCGCGCCTTGGGCCGGCGTGTGCACTCGATCTGCCCTGGTCAATGCAGCTCTAGGACTAAGTACATTACGTACACTTCGTTTTTAGAAATGGATTACGTACACTTCGTTCATCCAAAGAGATTTTTCTCCCTCCACCTTCAATTTGTGCAGCACGTACGTACACTTTTTTTTATAGGCTGACGGAGATTTCTGTGGAAGCTCGCTGTGCCTGTGCGGCTAGTATGCTAATTAATCAGTGGTTAGATATGGTGTTTGTGTAAAAAAACTGAGTTGGTGTTTAGGTCAATTGACAGTTGAAAGTTGAAACAATTCCAGGTGGGCGTAAGGTGGTCTACATTAAGGAAGAACTGTTTTTAGCTCTGATCAGGTTTAGCCACAGTAGTGCTATGCATGCGTGGACCCATGGTTTATTTCTGAAGAAAACAGAACTCACTTTACAGCAACTGTTGCATGGTATAAATTTACATTCTACAGAAGAATTAGTATTACTTACGTACTGCATGGGCAGCTGGAAATTCAACAGAATCAGAGACATGCGAAGCTTGAGTTTGATAGCTTTAAGATATGGGATTAGAAAAACACTAGGACATTGTAGATGCAAACGATCGTACACACACTCACATAAGTCTGATGAAGTAACCACGGCGCCCCAATATCGACAGGGGCGTTCTCTCGCTAGAACAATATTCCATCTTAATGAGAGACACCAGGCATCAAACATGAAGTTTGATCCTTTGTTGGTTGATGATACAATCACCCTCCTAAGAGCATCCCAATGTCGACCCTAAAACCGCCCGCAATCACCCTCCTAAATGCAAACGACCATACACACACTCACAAAGTCTGATGAAGTAACCATAGATGCCTCGGTATCCATCGGGTGTTGTCTCTCACTAGAAGAATATTCCACCTTATTAATGAAAGATATGGGGCATCAAACATGAAGTTTGATCCTTTGTGGGTTGACGGTACAATCTCCGTCCTAACCATATATACTTTGATTCACTAATTAGATAGTAAACTTTATCTTTACCAATTAATAAGGAAAAAAATAGTCTTCCCTAGTATGTGGAAGTTTCTAGTTACCCCATTCCCAATTTACGATATATTATACAATTGTCATAGAACCAGCAAGAATTTGTTTTTTGTGGAACCTCATCAAGAGGGCATGTGCTTTATTTGACTTAGCTTATGGGAATACTAGGCTGAAAACATCACACGACGTGGTTGATTAATGGAAAACCATGCAAAAACTTGGGGCACACTTGATTACCTACATCGTTTTTAGGCAATTTGCATACTTGTCCTAGTTGGGCCTGGTTGAGCTAATGCACTGAAAAAATCAACATATGCATGTTGATTAGTTGCATGCATCCCCTCTAGTCTGTGTGTGCCAAAAGAGAAGGCATGTTGTTGGGTTGCGGGCTTGTTTCCAGGGAAACACAAGCCTGGTTGTTTGGCTACATGCATGACAGTTGTCTAGTAACCTCCTCCTCGTTGTGGGGAGGTTACCAGATGCACACATAGATAGCTAACAACAAAAGTAGAGCAAGCAGAACAAACAGAGGCACACATAAAAGTCTTAACCACACATTAGAACAGGTTTAACATAGTAGGATAAGTTTTAATCCAAACCACACCACATAATATAGTCTTAAAACCTTAACAAGCAACACGCAACGGGCAACAGGAGCTCTCTAGGCAGTCATGACGAAGGCGTCGTCGTGCTTCTTGCACTTGGTGACCACCTCCACGCCATCGTCGTTGAAGACGATCACCTTTAGGGTGTCGGGAGTCGGCAACTTGAAGGTCACCATGTACCAGATCCTGATCTGGTGAACGGCGATGAAGGGGGTCCAACCCTGATCAAGGGTGAGTCTGACGTCGATCACTCAGACCGTGACCCTCCATGCGCAGCCGGTGTCCGTATTGAGCCTGAACTCCGTAGGGACAACGGGGAAGTGCTTCGGGGAGTCCAGAGGCAAAAGCAGACTCTCCAGCTTCGGAGCTAGGATCACCTTGCAGAAGTGGGTTGGCACTGCCTCCTCGTGGTAGTGTCCATAGTTCCTCCGCTTGCCGCTGGGGCGGGTTGAAAGATCGTGGATGTCACCTAGAGGGGTGGGGGAGGGTAAATAGGCGCTCTAAAATAATTACAGTTTTGGCTTGAACAAATGCGGAATAAACCTAGCCGTTAATTTGTCAAACACAAAACCTAAAACAACTAGGCTCACCTATGTGCACCAACAACCTATGCTAAGCAAGATAAACAACTCAGTGATAACAAGACATATAGCATGAAACACTATGCCTATCACAAAGTAAAGTGCATAAGCAAAGGGCTCGGGTAAGAGATAACCGAGGCATGCGGAGACGACGATGTAATCCGAAGTTCACACCCTTGCGGATGGTAATCTCCATTTGGAGCAGTGTGGAGTGATATGTCTCCATCGTATCTACTTTTCCAAACACTTTTGACCTTGTTTTGGACTCTAACTTGCATAATTTGAATGGAACTAACCCGGACTAACGTTGTTTTCAGCAGGCCATGGTGTTATTTTTGTGTAGAAATAGAAGTTCTCGGAATGACTTGAAACTTCACGGGGAATATTTCCGGAATATATAAAAAATATTGGCGAAAGAATCAACGTCAGGGGGCCACACCCTGTCCACGAGGGTGGGGGCGCGCCCCCTGCCTCATGGTCCCCCTGAGGCTCCACCGACCTCAACTCCAACTCTATATATTCACGTTCCGGGAGAAAAAAATTAGGGAGAAGGATTCATCGCGTTTTACGATACGGAGCCACCACCAAGCCCTAATCTCTCTCGGGAGGGCTGATCTGGAGTCCGTTTGGGGCTCCGGAGAGGGGAATCCGTCGCCATCGTCATCATCAACCTTCCTCCATCACCAATTTCATGATGCTCACCGCCGTGCGTGAGTAATTCCATCGTAGGCTTGCTGGACGGTGATGGGTTGGATGAGATTATCATGTAATCGAGTTAGTTTTGTTAGGGTTTGATCCCTAGTATCCATTATGTTCTGAGATTGATGTTGCTATGACTTTGCTATGCTTAATGCTTGTCACTAGGGCCCGAGTGCCATGATTTCAGATCTGAACCTATTATGTTTTCATGAATATATGTGATTTCTTGATCCTATTTTGCAAGTCAATAGTCACCTACTATGTGTTATGATCCGGTAACCCCGAAGTGACAATAATCTGGATCACTCCCGGTGATGACTATAGTTTGAGGAGTTCATGTATTCACTAAGTGTTAATGCTTTGTTCCGGTACTCTATTAAAATGAGGCCTTAATATCCCTTAGTTTCCAATAGGACCCCACTGCCACGGGAGGGTAGGACAGAATATGTCATGCAAGTTCTTTTCCATAAGCACGTATGACTATATTCGGAATACATGCCTACATTACATTGATGAACTGGAGCTAGTTCTATGTCACCCTATGTTATAACTATTGCATGAGGAATCACATCCGACATAATTATCCATCACTGATCCATCCTACGAGCTTTTCACATATTGATCTTTGCTTAGTTACTTTTCCGTTGCCACTATTACAATCACTACAAAACCAATACTATTACTTTTGCCACCGTTATCGTTACTTCCATATTACTTTGCTACTAAATAATTTATTGCAGATATTAAGTCTTTCAGGTGCGGTTGAATTGACAACTCAACTGTTAATACTCGAGAATATTTTTTGGCTCCCCTTGTGTCGAATCAATAAATTTGGGTTGAATACTCTACCCTCGAAAACTGTTGCGACCCCCTATACTTGTGGGTTATCAAGACTATTTTCTGGCGCCGTTGCCGGGGAGCATAGCTCTATTCTTTGAGTCACTTGGGATTTATATCTGTTGATCACTATGAAGAACTTGAAAGATGAAACAACCAAGACTTTTCCTTCAACTACAAGGGGGGGGGGGGTAAGGAACTGACATCTAGCTCTGCACTTGATTCACCTTCTGTTTTGAGTAAACTTGCGACACCTACTCCTGCTATTTATTTTGATATGTCGCATGTTATTGATGATGCCACTTCTGCTTTGCATGATGCTTATGATGAAACTACTTCTATGCTTGATAATACTGTGCCACTAGGTGAATTTCTCGATGAACAACTTGCTAGGGCTAGAGAGAATGCAATTATTGAATCTGATAATATTGATGAAATTGATGATGAAGATTGTCCCCCTAGATATGAATTGCCTATTGTGCCTGAGGGTTATGTTATGGATGAAGAAACTGCTAGAGACTTTTTAGCTTAAAATGATAGATATGATCTTAAGAAACTATTAGCTAGGCTGAAAGAAAAATCCTTGAATGCTAGAATGAAATATGACCATGCTTTTGCTACTTCACCTATTTGTATTTCCGATAAGGATTATGATTTCTCTATCGATCCTGAGTTAATTACTTTGGTTGAGTCTGATCCTTTTTATGGCTATGAATCTGAAACTGTTGTGGCACATCTTACTAAATTAAATAATATAGCCACCCTATTCACTAATGATGAGAACACTCGCTATTACTTTATCCTTAAGTTATTTATATTCTCATTAAAGGGTGATGCTAAAATATGGTTTGATTCTCTTGATCCTAGTTGTGTGCGTAGTCCCCAGGATATGATTTATTACTTCTCTGCTAAATATTTCCCCGCTCATAAGAAACAAGCTGCCTTAAGGGAAATATATAATTTTGTGCAAATTGAAGAAGAGAGTCTCCCACAAGCTTTGGGGAGGCTTCTCCGATTACTTAATGCTTTGCCTGATCATCCTCTCAAGAAAAATGAAATACTTGATATCTTTTATAATGGACTAACCGATGCTTCCAGAGACCACTTGGATAGGTGTGCTGGTTGTGTTTTCAGGGAAAGAATTGTTGAGCAAGCTGAATTGCTATTGAACAATATGTTGAGTAATGAAAATGATTGGACACTTCCTGAACCAACTCATAAGCTAACTCCGAATAAAAGGGGTATTCTATTTCTCAGTCCTGAAGATATGCAAGAGGCAAAGAAATCTATGAAAGAAAAAGGTATTAAAGCTGAAGATGTTAAGAATTTACCACCTATTGAAGAAATACATGGTCTTGATAACCCGACACGGGTAGTAAAGGTAAATTCTCTCTATGCTACCTCTTGAGCACTGCGTTGGTTTTCCCTTGAAGAGGAAAGGGTGATGTAGCAAAGTAGCGTAAGTATTTCCCTCAGTTTTTGAGAACCAAGGTATCAATCCAGTAGGAGGCCGTGCATGAATCCCTCGCACCTACACAAACAATTAAATCCTCGCAACCAACGCGATAAGGGGTTGTCAATTCCTACAGGGTCACTTACGAGAGTGAGATCCGATAGGTATGATAGTGTTGTCGAATTGTCATGGCAGATGTCCTAGCAAAAGGACTTAGTTGTAGGGCCATCGCAACTAGGAAGCTTAAAGGGGTTAATCGGGACAAAGGACATGAGAGATTTTATACTAGTTCGACCCCTTACGATGAAGGTAAAAGCCTACGTCTAGTTGTGTTGATATTGCTGGGGTTTGGATCGCCAAGAGGCTAGTTCGTCGGCTTGGTTATCGATCTCTTGTTTCTTGCCCCAAGCCGCCACTGGGTCGTCCCCTTATATACGGTGGTTTATAATATTGGGCCTTAAGCCGCCTCCGGGCCTTTAGGCCTTCTATAAGGTTTAATAAACTATCGTCTTGAGTGTTTACTGGGCTTCCTTAGTGACCCGCCATTGGGGTTGACCCGACCCCTCCTGGGCGGGTCATAACTAATAGTTATATCCCCAACATTAGGCCCCAGGTTGACTTTGAACTTTGTTCTTTGTCAATCTTCAATGCTTAGACAAAATCCATCTTCTTATCCTCGCAAAGGTTTTTGTAACCCGCCATGACGTCCTCTCTGGAAAACACGAAAAACTTTTATGATGTCATCTCCCAACGGATCTTCATCTTTAATGCCTTCCGAGAATCGAGGCGTCCATCTAGTTAGATAACAATTATTTGGCTCTTCCTCGATTTTCGTGCCCGCCTGTTTGCTTATTTCCTTATAAATAGGCACACCCCGGTCTTTTCTCATTCCTCTCTATTCTTCATCTTCTTCCTCTCACAACTCCACTGCATCTCGAGCCCCGCCGCCATCGCAGAGCACCTCGTCGCCGACCTTGGCCGCTGCATCAACCAGACCTGGTTCAGAGAACGGCGGCGATTTTCCTTGGAGGATCCGTAGCCGTAAGTTCTCGTTCTCTTTTTCCTCAGATCTGCATTCAAAGCTTCTAGGTTTTCCTCATGTTCTTCATAGTTCTTCGCAGTCCTTCCACTGCCTCCTTGATTTGCCGAGTTATGCTGATGACCCTTGCCGTTGCCGTTCTTCTTTCCCTTCCCTGTCTTTTCTTCATCAGACACGGGGTCCTTGGTACTATCAGAATCAACATACTTGACGAGAGCCGCCATCAACTGGCCCATGTCATTGCAGTCACGTTTAAGCCGCCCCAGCTTCTGCTTCAGAGGTTCAAAATGGCAATTTTTCTCCAACATTAAGACTGCTGAGCTGGCATCCATCTTATCAGATGAATGAATTATCTCCTTGACCCGGCGCACCCAATGGGTTGTGGACTCACCTTCCTCTTGCTTACAATTAGTCAGGTCCACGATTGACATAGGTTGTTTGCATGTGTCCTTGAAGTCCTGAATGAACCGGGCTTTTGTTGGAAATATACCCTAGAGGCAATAATAAAATGGTTATTATTATATTTCCTTGTTCATGATAATTGTCTATTGTTCATGCTATAATTGTGTTATCCGGAAATCGTAATACATGTGTGAATACATAGACCACAACATGTCCCTAGTAAGCCTCTAGTTGACTAGCTCGTTGATCAATAGATGGTTACGGTTTCCTGACCATGGACATTGGATATCATTGATAATGAGATCACATCATTAGGAGAATGATGTGATGGACAAGACCCAATCCTAAGCATAGCACAAGATTGTGTAGTTCGTCTGCTAGAGCTTTTCTGAATGTCAAGTATCATTTCCTTAGACCATGAGATTGTGAAACTCCCGGATACCGTAGGAGTGCTTTGGGTGTACCAAACGTCACAACGTAACTGGGTGACTATAAAGGTACACTACAGGTATCTCCGAAAGTGTCTGTTGGGTTGGCATGAATCGAGACTGGGATTTGTCACTCCGTATGACGGAGAGGTATCTCTGGGCCCACTCGGTAATGCATCATCATAATGAGCTCAGTGTGACTAAGTATTTGGTCACGGGATGATGTGTTACGGAACGAGTAAAGTGACTTGCCGGTAACAAGATTGAACAAGGTATTGGGATACCAACAATCGAATCTCGGGCTAGTAACGTACCGATTGACAAAGGGAATTGAATACGGGATTGATTGAATCCTAGACGTCGTGGTTCATCCGATGAGATCATCGTGGAATATGTGGGAGCCAACATGGGTATCCAGATCCCGCTGTTGGTTATTGGCCGGAGAGTTGTCTCGGTCATGTCTGCATGGTTCCCGAACCCGTAGGGTCTACACACTTAAGGTTCGGTGACGCTAGGGTTGTAGAGATATTAGTATGCGGTAACCCGAAAGTTTTTCAGAGTCCCGGATGAGATCCCAGATGTCACAAGGAGTTCCGGAATGGTCCGGAGGTAAAAAAATTTATATAGGAAGACCAGTTTCGGCCATCGGGAAAGTTTCAGGGGTCACCGGTATTGTACTGGGACCACCAGAAGGGTCCCGGGGGTCCACCGGGTGGGGCCACCTATCCCGGAGGGCCCCATGGGCTGAAGTGGGAAGGGAACCAGCCCCTGGTGGGCTGGTGCGCCCCCTTTGGGCCTCCCCCTACGCCTAGGGTTGGAAACCCTAGGGGTGGGGGCGCCTCCACTTGGCTTGGGGGGCAAGCCACCCCCTTGGCCGCCGCCCCCCATCTACATGGAATCTAGAGGGGCCGGTGCCCCCCTGTCCCCTATATATAGTGGAGGGGAGGGAGGGCAGCCGCACCCAAGTCCCTGGCGCCTCCCTCTCCCTCCGTGACACCTCTCCCTCTCATTGGTGCTTGGCGAAGCCCTGCCGAGATCCCGCTGCTTCCACCACCACGCCATCGTGCTGCTAGATCTCCATCAACCTCTCCTCTCCCCTTGCTGGATCAAGAAGGAGGAGACGTCTCTCCCAACCGTACGTGTGTTGAACGCGGAGGTGCCGTCCATTCGGCGCTCGGTCATCGGTGATTTGGATCACGACGAGTACGAATCCATCAGCCCCATTCTCTTGAACGCTTCCGCTCGCGATCTACAAGGGTATGTAGATGCACTCCTCTTCCCTTGTTGCTAGATGACACCATAGATTGATCTTGGTGATGCGTAGAAAAATTTTAAATTTCTGCTACGTTCCCCAACAGTGGCATCAGAGCTAGGTCTATGCGTAGTTTCTATGCACGAGTAGAACACAAGTTGTTGTGGGCGTTGATTTTGTCAATTTACTTGCCGTTACTAGTCTTATCTTGATTCGGCGGCATCATGGGATGAAGCGGCCCGGACCGACCTTACACATACGCTTGCATGTCGATGAGTATGACAACCGACAGGAGCCATAGGAGTTGTCTTAATTTATTTATGACCTGCGTGTCAACATAAATGTCATGTAATTACTTTACTTTATTGCTAACTGTTAGCCATAGTAGTAGAAGTAATAGTTGACGAGACAACTTCATGAAGACACGATGATGGAGATCATGATGATGGAGATCACGGTGTCATGCCGGTGACGACGATGATCATGGCGCCCCGAAGATGGAGATCAAAAGGAGCAAAATGATATTGGCCATATCATGTCACTATTTGATTGCATGTGATGTTTATCATGTTTTACATCTTATTTGCTTAGAACGACAGTAGCATAAGTAAGATGATCCCTCACAATAATTTCAAGAAAGTGTTCCCCTAACTGTGCACCGTTGCTAAGGTCCATTGTTCCGAAGCACCACGTGATGATCGGGTGTGATAGGTTCTAACGTTCGCATACAACGGGTGTAAGCCAGATTTACACACGCAAAACACTTAGGTTGACTTGACGAGCCTAGCATGTACAGACATGGCCTTGGAACACGGAAGACCGAAAGGTTGAACATGAGTCGTATAGAAGATACGGTCAATATGAAGATGTTCACCGATGATGACTAGTCCGTCTCACGTGATGATCGGACATGACCTAGTTGAATTGGATCATGTATCACTTAGATGACTAGAGGGATGTCTATCTGAGTGGGAGTTCATTGAATAATTTGATTAGATGAACTTAATTATCATGGACTTAGTCTAAAATCTTTGCAATATGTCTTGTAGATCAAATGGCCCATGCTAATGTTGTCCTCAACTTCAACGCGTTCCTAGAGAAAACCAAGCAGAAAGACGATGGTAGCAACTATACGGACTGGGTCCGGAACTTGAGGATCATCCTCATAGGTGCCAAGAAAGCATTTGTCCTTGAAGCACTGCTAGGTGAAGCACCACCCCCAGCAAACCAAGACGTTATGAACGCTTGGCAGTCCCATATTGATGGTTACTCCCTGGTTCAGTGCGGCATGCTTTACAGCTTAGAACCGGGGCTCCAGAAGCGTTTTGAGCAACGCGGAGCATATGAGATGTTCCAAGAGCTGAAAATGGTTTTCCAAGCTCATGCCCGGGTCGAGAGATATGAAGTCTCCGACAAGTTCTATAGTTGTAAGATGGAGGAGAATAGTTCCGTCAGCGAGCACATACTCAAAATGTCTGGGTTGCACAACCGCTTGTCTCAGCTGGGAGTTAATCTCCCAGATGATGTGGTCATTGACAAAATCCTTCAGTCGCTCCCACCTAGCTACAAGAGCTTTGTGATGAACTTCAATATGCAGGGGATGGAAAAGACCATTCCTGAGGTATATTCAATGCTGAAATCAGTGGAGGTGGAAATAAAAAAGGAACATCAAGTGTTGATGGTGAATAAAACCACTAAGTTCAAGAAAGGCAAGGGTAAAAAGAACTTCAAGAAGGACGGCAAGGGAGTTGCCGCGCCCGGTAAGCAAGCTGCCGGGAAGAAGCCAAAGAATGGACCCAAGCCCGAGACTGAGTGTTTTTATTGCAAGGGTAGTGGTCACTGGAAGCGGAACTGCCCCAAGTACTTAGCGGAAAAGAAGGCCGGCAACACCAAAGGTATATGTGATATACATGTTATTGATGTGTACCTTACCAGTACTCGTAGTAGCTCCTGGGTATTTGATACCGGTGCGGTTGCTCATATTTGTAACTCAAAAGAGGAGCTGCGGAATAAACGGAGACTGGCGAAGGACGAGGTGACGATGCGCGTCGGGAATGGTTCCAAAGTCGATGTGATCGCCGTCGGCACGCTACCTCTACATTTACCTATGGGATTAGTTTTAAACCTCAATAATTGTTATTTAGTGCCAGCTTTGAGCATGAACATTGTATCAGGATCTCGTTTAATACGAGATGGCTACTCATTTAAATCCGAGAATAATGATTGTTCTATTTATACGAGAGATATGTTTTATGGTCATGCCCCGCTGGTCAATGGTTTATTCTTATTTAATCTCGAGCATGATGTTACACATATTCATAGTGTGAATACCAAAAGATGTAAGGTTGATAATGATAGTCCCACATACTTGTGGCACTGCCGCCTTGGTCACATTGGTGTCAAACGCATGAAGAAACTCCATGCAGATGGACTTTTGGTGTCTCTTGATTATGAATCATTTGACACGTGCGAACCATGCCTCATGGGCAAAATGACCAAGACTCCGTTCTCTGGAACAATGGAGCGAGCAACCAACTTATTGGAAATCATACATACTGATGTGTGCGGTCCAATGAGTGTTGAGGCTCGCGGTGGCTATCGTTATGTTCTCACCCTCACTGATGACTTGACTAGATATGGATATGTCTACTTAATGAAACACAAGTCTGAGACCTTTGAAAAGTTCAAGGAATTTCAGAGTGAGGTTGAGAATCAACGTGACAGGAAAATCAAGTTCTTGCGATCAGATCGTGGGGGAGAATATTTGAGTCACGAATTTGGCACACACTTAAGGAAATGTGGAATAGTTTCACAACTCACGCCGCCTGGAACACCTCAGCATAATGGTGTGTCCAAACATCGTAATCGCACTCTATTGGATATGGTGCGATCTATGATGTCTCTTACCGATCTACCGCTGTCATTTTGGGGCTATGCTTTAGAGACTCCTGCATTCACTTTAAATAGGGCTCCGTAGAAATCCGTTGAGACAACACCGTATGAATTATGGTTTGGGAAGAAACCTAAGCTGTCGTTTCTAAAAGTTTGGGGATGCGATGCTTATGTGAAGAAACTTCAACCTGAAAAGCTCGATCCCAAATCGGAAAAATGCGTCTTCATAGGATACCCTAAAGAAACTATTGGGTATACCTTCTACCTCAGATCCGAAGGCAAGATCTTTGTTGCCAAGAATGGATCCTTTCTAGAGAAAGAGTTTCTCTCAAAAGAAGTAAGTGGGAGGAAAGTAGAACTTGATGAAGTATTGCCTCTTGAACCGGAGAGTGGCGTAGCTCAAGAAAAAGTTCCTGAGGTGCCTGCACCGACTAGAGAGGAAGTTAATGAAGGAAATATGCCCTAGAGGCAATAAGAAAGTTATTATTTATTTCCTTATATCATGATAAATGTTTATTATTTATGCTAGAATTGTATTAACCGGAAACATAATACATGTGTGAATACATAGACAAACAGTATGTCACTAGTATGCCTCTACTTGACTAGCTCGTTGAATTAAAGATGGTTAAGTTTCCTAGCCATAGACATGAGTTGTCATTTGATTAACGGGATCACATCATTAGAGAATGATGTGATCGACTTGACCCATTTCGTTAGCATAGCACTTGATCGTTTAGTTTGTTGCTATTGCTTTCTTCATGACTTATACATGTTCCTATGACTATGAGATTATGCAACTCCCGTTTACTGGAGGAACACTTTGTGTGCTACCAAACGTCACAACGTAACTGGGTGATTATAAAGGTGCTCTACAGGTGTCTCCAAAGGTACTTGTTGGGTTGGCGTATTTCGAGATCAGGATTTGTCACTCCGACTGTCGGAGAGGTATCTTTGGGCCCACTCGGTAATGCACATCACTATAAGCCTTGCAAGCATTGCAACTAATGAGTTAGTTGCAGGATGATGTGTTACGGAACGAGTAAAGAGACTTGCCGGTAACGAGATTGAACTAGGTATTGAGATACCGACGATCGAATCTCGGGCAAGTAACATACCGATGACAAAGGGAACAATGTATGTTGTTATGCGGTCTGGCCGATAAAGATCTTCGTAGAATATGTAGGAGCCAATATGAGCATCCAGGTTCCGCTATTGGTTATTTACCGGAGACGTGTCTCGGTCATGTCTACATAGTTCTCAAACCCGTAGGGTCCGCACGCTTAATGCTATGATGACAGTTATATTATGAGTTTATATGTTTTGATGTACCGAAGGAGTTCGGAGTCCCGGATGAGATCGGGGACATGACGAGGAGTCTCGAAATGGTCGAGATGTAAAGATCGATATATTGGATAACTATATTCGGACTTCGGAAAGGTTCCGAGTGATTCGGGTATTTTTCGGGTTACGGGAATTCGCCGGGGAGTATATGGGCCTTATTGGGCCATACGGGAATAGAGGAGATAGGCCAAAAGGAAGGAGGCCTGCGCCCCCCCTCTGGTCCGAATTGGATAAGGGGTGCAGCCCCCTTTTCCTTCTCCCTCTCCTCCTCTTTCCTTCACTCCTACTCCAACAAGGAAAGGAGGAGTCCTACTCCCGGTGGGAGTAGACTCCCCCCTTGGCGCGCCCTCCTCCTAGGCCGGCCGCCTCCCCCTTGCTCCTTTATATACAGGGGCAGGGGGGCACCTCTAGACACACAAGTTGATCAAGTTGATCGTCTCTTAGTCGTGTGCGGTGCCCCCTCCACCATAGTCCACCTCGATAATACTGTAGTGGTGCTTAGGCGAAGCCCTTCGTCGGTAGAACATCAACATCGTCACCACGCCATCGTGCTGACGAAACTCTCCCTCAACACTCGGCTGGATCGGAGTTCGAGTGACGTCATCGGGCTGAACGTGTGCTGAACTCGGAGGTGCCGTACATTCGGTACTTGATCGGTCGGATCGTGAAGACGTACGACTACAACAATCGCGTTGTGCTAACGCTCCCGCTTTCGGTCTACGAGGGTACGTGGACAACACTCCCCCCTCTCGTTGCTGTGCATCACCATGATCTTGCGTGTGCGTAGGAAATTTTTGAAATTGCTACGTTCCCCAACAGTGGCATCCGAGCCAGGTTTTATGCGTAGATGTCATATGCATGAGTAGAACACAAGTGAGTTGTGGGCGATATAAGTCATACTGCTTACCAGCATGTCATACTTTGGTTCGGCGGTATTGTTGGACGAAGTGGCCCGGACCAACATTACGCGTACGCTTATGCAAGACTGGTTCTACCGACGTACTTTGCACACAGGTGGCTGGCGGGTGTCAGTTTCTCCAACTTTAGTTGAACCGAGTGTGGCTATGCCCGGTCCTTGCGAAGGTTAAAACAGCACCAACTTGACAAACTATCGTTGTGGTTTTGATGCGTAGGTAAGAGCGGTTCTTGCTCAGCCCGTGGCAGCCACGTAAAACTTGCAACAACAAAGTAGAGGACGTCTAACTTGTTTTTGCAGGGCATGTTGTGATGTGATATGGTCAAGACGTGATGAGATATAAGTTGTTGTATGAGATGACCATGTTTTGTTGAAGTTATCGGCAACTGGCAAAAGCCTTATGATTATCTCTCTATTGCATAAGATGCAAGCGCCAAATAATTGCTTTACTTTATTGCTATGCGATAGCAATAGTTGCAAGAGCAATTGTTGGCGAGACAACCATGTGACGACACATTGATATAGATCAAGATGATGGAGATCATGGTGTCATGCCAGTGACGATGGAGATCATGACGATGCTTTGGAGACGGAGATCAAAGGCACAAGCTGATGATGGCCATATCATGTCACATATTATGATTGCATGTGATGTTTATCTTTTATACAACTTATTTTGCTTAGTTCGGCGTAGCTTTATAAGATAATCTCTCACTAAATTATCAAGGTATAAGTGCTCTCCCTGAGTACGCACCGTTGCGAAAGTTCTTCGTGCTGAGACACCACGTGATGATCGGGTGTGATAGGCTCTACGTTCAAATACAACGGGTGCAAAACAGTTGCACACGCAGAATACTCAGGTTAAACTTGATGAGCCTAGCATATAACAGATATGGCCTCGGAACACGGAGACCGAAAGGTCGAGCGTGAATCATATAGTAGATATGATCAACATAGTGATGTTCACCATTGAAACTACTCCATCTCACGTGATGATCAGACATGGTTTAGTTGATATGGATCACGTGATCACTTAGAAGATTAGAGGGATGTCTGTCTAAGTGGGAGTTCTTAAGTAATATGATTAATTTAACTTTAATTTATCATGAAATTAGTCCTGGTAGTATTAGCATATCTATGTTGTAGATCAATAGCTCGCGATGTTGCTCCCAGTTGATTGTGTTCCTAGAGAAAAATTATGTTGAAAAATGTCAGTAGCAATGATGCGGATTGGATCCGTGATCTGAGGATTATCCTCATTGCTACACAGAAGAATTATGTCTTTGATGCACCGCTAGGTGACAGACCTATTGCAGGAGTAGAGGCAGACGTTATGAACGTTTGGCTAGCTCAATATGATGACTACTTGATAGTTTAGTGCACCATGCTTAATGGCTTAGAATCAGGACTTCAAAGATGTTTTGAATGTCATGGACCATATGAGATGTTCCAGGAGTTAAAGTTAATATTTCATGCAAATACCCGAGTTGAGAGATATGAAGTCTCCAACAAGTTCTATAGCTAAAAAGATGGAGGAGAATAGCTCAAGAAGTGAGCATGTGCTCAGATTGTCTGGGTATTACAATCGCTTGAATCAAGTGGGAGTTAATCTTCCAGATAAGATAGTGATTGACAGAATTCTCTAGTCACCATCACCAAGTTAGTAGAACTTCATGATGAACTATGATATGCAAGGGATAACGAAAACGATTCCCAAGCTCTTCGTAATGCTGAAATCAACGAAGGTAGAAATCAAGAAAAATATCAAGTGTTGATGGTAGACAAGACCACTAGTTTCAAGAAAAGGACAAAGGGAAGAAGGGGAACTTCAAGAAGAACGGCAAGCAAGTTGCTGCTCAAGTGAAGAAGCCCAAGTCTGGTCCTAAGCCTGAAACTAAGTGCTTCTACTACAAAGGGACTGGTCACTGGAAGCAGAATTGCCCCAAGTATTTGGCGGATAAGAAGGATGGCAAAGTGAACAAAGGTATATTTGATATACAGATTATTGATGTGTATTTTACTAGTGTTCGTAGCAACCCCTCGGTATTTGATACTGGTTCAGTTGCTAAGAGTAGTAACTCGAAACGGGAGTTGCAGAATAAACATAGACTAGTTAAGGGTGAAGTGACGATGTGTGTTGGAAGTGGTTCCAAGATTGGTATGATCATCATCGCACACTCCCTATACTTTCGGGATTAGTGTTGAACCTAAATAAGTGTTATTTGGTGTTTGCGTTGAGCATGAAATGATTTGATCATGTTTATTGCAATACGGTTATTTGTTTAAGTAAGAGAACAAATTGTTGTTCTGTTTACATGAATAAAACCTTATATGGTTACACACCCAATGAAAATGGTTCATTGGATCTCGATCGTAGTGATACAAATATTCATAATATTGAAACCAAAAGATGCAAAGTTAATAATGATAGTGCAACTTATTTGTGGCACTGCCATTTAGGTCATATTGGTGTAAAGCACATGAAGAAACTCCATGCTGATGGACTTTTGGAATCACTTGACGCTTGCGAACCATGCCTCATGGGCAAGATGACTAAGACTCCGTTCTCCGGAACAATGTAGTGAGCAACTGACTTATTGGAAATAATACATACTGATGTATGCGGTCCGATGAGTGTTAAGGCTCACGGCAAGTATCATTATTTTCTGACCTTCACAGATGATTTGAGCAGATATGGGTATATCTACTTAATGAAACACAAGTCTGAAACATTTGAAAAGTTCAAAGAATTTTAGAGTGAAGTGGAGAATCATCGTAACAAGAAAATAAAAGTTTCTACGATATGATCGCAGAGGTAAAATATTTGAGTTAAGAGTTTGGCCTTCAGTTAAAACAATGTGAAATAGTTTCACTACTCACGCCACCTAGAACACCACAGTGTAATGGTGTGTCCGAACGTCATAACTGTACTTTATTAGATATGGTGCGATCTATGATGTCTCTTACCAATCTACCACTATCGTTTTGGGGTTATGCATTAGAGACAGCTGCATTCACGTTAAATAGGGCACCATCTAAATCCGTTGAGACGACACCGTATGAACTATAGTTTGGCAAGAAACCTAAGCCGCCGTTTCTTAAAGTTTGAGGTTGCAATGCTTATGTGAAAAAGTTTCAACCTGATAAGCTCAAACCCAAATCAGAGTAGTGCGTCTTCATAGGATACCCAAAAAGAAAATGTTGGGTACACCTTCTATCACAGATCCGAAGGCAAGATATTCGTTGCCGAGAATGGATCCTTTCTAGAGAAGGAGTTTCTCTCGAAAGAAGTGAGTGGGAGGAAAGTAGAACTTGATGAGGTAACTATACCTGCTCCCTTATTGGAAAGTAGTTCATCACAGAAATATGTTCCTGTGACTACAACACCAATTAGTGAGGAAGCTAATGATGATGATCATGTAACTTCAGATCAAGTTGCTACCGAACCTCGTAGGTAAACCAGAGTGAGATCTGCACCAGAGTGGTACGGTAATCCTGTTCTGGAGGTCATGTTACTTGACCATGACGAGCCTACAAACTATGAGGAAGCGATGATGAGCCCAGATTCCGCAAAATGGCTTGAGGCCATGAAATCTGAGATGAGATCCATGTATGAGAGCAAAATATGGACTTTGATCGACTTGCCCAATGATCGGCGAGCCATTGAGATTAAATGGATCTTCAAGAGGAAGACGAATGCTGATAGTAGTGTTACTATCTACAAAGCTAGAATTGTTGCAAAAAGGTTTTCGACAAGTTCAAGGTGTTGACTACGATGAGAGTTTCTCACTCGTATCTATGCTTAAGTCTGTCCGAATCATGTTAGCAATTGCCGCATTTTATGAAATCTGGCAAATGGATACATAAAACTGCATTCCTTAATGGATTTATTAAAGAAGAGTTGTATATGATGCAACCAGAAGGTTTTGTCAATCCTAAAGGTACTAACAAAATATGCAAGCTCCAGCGATCCATCTATGGACTGGTGCAAGCATCTCGGAGTTGGAATATACGCTTTGATAAGTTGATCAAAGCATATAGTTTTATACAGACTTGCGGTGAAGCCTGTATTTACGAGAAAGTGAGTGGGAGCACTACAACATTTCTGATAAGTATCTGTGAATGACATATTGTTGATCAGAGATAATGTAGAATTATTCTGCAAAGCATAAAGGAATGTTTGAAAGGAGTTTTTCAAAGAAAGACCTCGGTGAAGCTGCTTACATATTGAGCATCAAGATCTATAGAGATAGATCAAGACGCTTGATAAGTTTTTCAATGAGTACATACCTTGACAAGATTTTGAAGTAGTTCAAAATGGAACAGTCAAAGAAGGAGTTCTTGCCTATGTTACAAGGTGTGAAGTTGAGTAAGACTCAAAACCCAACCACGGCAGAAGATAGAGAGAGAATGAAAGTCATTCCCTATGCCTCAGCCATAGGTTCTATAAAGTATGCCATGCTGTGTACCAGACCTATTGTATACCCTGCCTGAGTTTGGCAAGGGAGTACAATAGTGATCTAGGAGTAGATCACTATGACATTGGTCAAAATTATACTTAGTGGAATAAGGATATGTTTCTCGATTATGGAGGTGACAAAAGGTTCATCGTAAAGGGTTACGTCAATACAAGTTTTGACACTGATCCAGATGACTCAAAGTCTCAATCTGGATACATATTGAAAGTGGGAGCAATTAGCTAGAGTAGCTCTGTGCAGAGCATTGTTGACATAGAAATTTGCAAAATACATACGGATCTGATTGTAGCAGACCCGTTGACTAAACTTCCCTCACAAGCAAAACATGATCACACCTTAGTACTCTTTGGGTATTAATCACATAGCGATGTGAACTAGATTATTGACTCTAGTAAACCCTTTGGGTGTTGGTCACATGACGATGTGAACTATGGGTGTTAATCACATGGTGATGTGAACTATTGATGTTAAATCACATGGCGATGTGAACTACATTATTGACTCTAGTGCAAGTGGGAAACTGAAGGAAATATGCCGTAGAGGCAATAACAAAGTTATTATTTATTTCCTTATATCATGATAAATGTTTATTATTCATGCTAGAATTGTATTAACCGGAAACATAATACATGTGTGAATACATAGACAAACAGTATGTCACTAGTATGCCTCTACTTGACTAGCTCGTTGAATCAAAGATGGTTAAGTTTCCTAGCCATAGACATGAGTTGTCATTTGATTAATGGGATCACATCATTAGAGAATGATGTGATTGACTTGACCCATTTCGTTAGCATAGCACTTGATCGTTTAGTTTGTTGCTATTGCTTTCTTCATGACTTATACATGTTCCTATGACTATGAGATTATGCAACTCCCGTTTATCGGAGGAACACTTTGTGTGCTACCAAACGTCACAACGTAACTGGGTGATTATAAAGGTGATCTACAGGTGTCTTCGAAGGTACTTGTTGGGTTGGCGTATTTCGAGATTAGGATTTGTCACTCCGATTGTCGGAGAGGTATCTCTGGACCCGCTCGGTAATGCACATCACTATAAGCCTTGCAAGCATTGCAACTAATGAGTTAGTTGTGGGATGATGTGTTACGGAACGAGTAAAGAGACTTGCCGGTAACGAGATTGAACTAGGTATTGAGATACCGACGATCGAATCTCAGGCAAGTAACATACCGATGACAAAGGGAACAACGTATGTTCTTATGCGGTCTGGCCGATAAAGATCTTCATAGAATATGTAGGAGCCAATATGAGCATCCAGGTTCCGCTATTGGTTATTGACCGGAGACGTGTCTCGGTCATGTCTACATAGTTCTCGAACCCGTAGGGTCCGCACGCTTAACGCTACGATGACAGTTATATTTTGAGTTTATATGTTTTGATGTACCGAAGGAGTTCGGAGTCCCGGATGAGATCGGGGACATGACGAGGAGTCTCGAAATGGTCTAGACGTAAAGATCGATATATTGGATGACTATATTCAGACTTCGGAAAGGTTCCGAGTGATTCGGGTATTTTTTGGAGTACCGGAGAGTTACGGGAATTCGCCGGGGAGTATATGGGCCTTATTGGGCCATATGGGAATAGAGGAGATAGGCCAAAAGGAAGGAGGCCTGCGCCCCCCTCTGGTCCGAATTGGACAAGGGGTGCAGCCCCCCTTTTCCTTCTCCCTCTCCTCCTCTTTCCTTCACTCCTACTCCAACAAGGAAAGGAGGAGTCCTACTCCCGGTGGGAGTAGGACTCCCCCCTTGGCGCGCCCTCCTCCTAGGCCGGCCGCCTCCCCCTTGCTCCTTTATATACAGGGGCAGGGGGCACCTCTAGACACACAAGTTGATCAAGTTGATCGTCTCTTAGTCGTGTGTGGTGCCCCCTCCACCATAGTCCACCTCGATAATACTGTAGCGGTGCTTAGGCGAAGCCCTGCGTCGGTAGAACATCAACATCGTCACCACGCCGTCGTGCTGACGAAACTCTCCCTCAACACTCGGCTGGATCAGAGTTCGAGTGACATCATCAGGCTGAACATGTGCTGAACTCGGAGGTGCCGTACGTGCGGTACTTGATCGGTCGGATCGTGAAGACGTACGACTACATCAACCGCGTTGTGCTAACGCTTCCGCTTTCGGTCTACGAGGGTACGTGGACAACACTCTCCCCTCTCGTTGCTGTGCATCACCATGATCTTGCGTGTGCGTAGGAAATTTTTGAAATTGCTACGTTCCCCAACAGTTAACGATGATCATGAAACTTCATATCAAGTTGCTACTGAACTTCGTAGGTCCACAAGGACACGTTCCGCACCATAGTGGTACGGCAACCCTATCCTGTAAATCATGTTGTTAGACAATAGTGAACCTACGAACTATGAAGAAGCAATGGCGGGCCCAGATTCCGACAAATGGCTAGAAGCCATGAAATCCGAGATAGGATCCATGTATGAAAATGAAGTATGGACTTTGACTGACTTGCCCGATGATCGGCAAGCCATAGAAAATAAATGGATCTTTAAGAAGAAGACAGACGCGGATGGTAATGTGACCATCTATAAAGCTCAGCTTGTCGCTAAGGGTTATCGACAAGTTCAAGGGGTTGACTATGATGAGACTTTCTCACCCGTAGCGAAGCCGAAGTCCGTCCGAATCATGTTAGCAATCGCCGCATTCTATGATTATGAGATATGGCAAATGGACATCAAAACGACATTCCTTAATGGTTTCCTTAAGGAAGAATTGTATATGATGCAGCCAGAAGGTTTTGTCGATCCTAAGAATGCTGACATGGTGTGCAAGCTCCAACGCTCAATCTATGGGCTGGTGCAAGCATCTCGGAGTTGGAACATTCGTTTTGATGAGATGATCAAAGCGTTTGGGTTTACACAGACTTATGGAGAAGCCTGCGTTTACAAGAAAGTGAGTCGGAGCTCTGTAGCATTTCTCATATTGTATGTGGATGATATACTATTGATGGGAAATGATATAGAATTCTTGGAAAGCATAAAGGCCTACTTGAACAAGTGTTTTTCAATGAAGGATCTTGGAGAAGCTGCTTACATATTAGGCATCAAGATCTATAGAGATAGATCGAGACGCCTCATTGGTCTTTCACAGAGTACGTACCTTGACAAGATATTGAAGAAGTTCAATATGGATCAGTCAAAGAAGGGGTTCTTTCCTGTGTTGCAAGGTACGAGATTGAGCGTGGCTCAATGCCTGACCACGACAGAAGATAGAGAAAAGATGAGTGTCGTCCCCTATGCCTCGGCCATAGGGTCTATCATGTATGACATGCTGTGTACCAGACCTGATGTAAACCTTGCCGTAAGTTTGGTAGGAAGGTACCAAAGTAATCCCGGCATGGAACACTGGACAGCTGTCAAGAATATCCCGAAGTACCTGAAAAGGACTAAGGATATGTTTCTCGTTTATGGAGGTGACGAAGAGCTCGTCGTAAAGGGTTACATCGATGCTAGCTTCGACACAGATCTGGATGACTCCAAGTCACAAACCGGATACGTGCATATTTTGAATGGTGGGGCAGTCAGCTGGTGCAGTTGCAAGCAAAGCGTCGTGGCGGGATCTACATGTGAAGCGGAGTACATGGCAGCCTCAGAGGCAGCACACGAAGCAATCTGGGTGAAGGAGTTCATTACCGACCTAGGAGTTACTCCCAATGCGTCGGGCCCGATGACTCTCTTCTGTGACAACACTGGAGCTATTGCCCTTGCCAAGGAGCCCAGGTTTCACAGGAAGACCAGGCATATGAAGCGTCGCTTCAACTCCATTCGAGAAAATGTTCAAAATGGAGACATAGATATTTGTAAAGTGCATACGGACCTGAATGTCGCAGATCCATTGACTAAACCTCTCCCTCGAGCAAAACATGATCAACACCAGAACTCTATGGGTGTTCGATTCATCACAATGTAACTAGATTATTGACTCTAGTGCAAGTGGGAGACTGTTGGAAATATGCCCTAGAGGCAATAATATAATGGTTATTAATATATTTCCTTGTTCATGATAATTGTCTATTGTTCATGCTATAATTGTGTTATCCGGAAATCATAATACATGTGTGAATACATAGACCACAACATGTCCCTAGTAAGCCTCTAGTTGACTAGATCGTTGATCAATAGATGGTCACGGTTTCCTGACCATGGACATTGGATGTCATTGATAACGAGATCACATCATTAGGAGAATGATGTGATGGACAAGACCCAATCCTAAGCATAGCACAAGATCATGTTGTTCGTCTGCTAGAGCTTTTCTGAATGCAAGTATCATTTCCTTAGACCATGAGATTGTGCAACTCCTGGATACCGTAGGAGTGCTTTGGGTGTACCAAACGTCACAACGTAACTGGGTGACTATAAAGGTACACTACATGTATCTCCAAAAGTGTCTGTTGGGTTGGCATGAATCGAGACTGGGATTTGTCACTCCGTATGACGGAGAGGTATCTCTGGGCCCACTCGGTAATGCATCATCATAATGAGCTCAGTGTGACAAAGTAGTTGGTAACGGGATGATGTGTTACGGAACGAGTAATGACTTGCCGGTAACGAGATTGAACAAGGTATTGGGATACCGACGATCGAATCTCGGGCAAGTAACGTACCGATTGACAAAGGGAATTAAATACGGGATTGATTGAATCCTCGACATCGTGGTTCATCCGATGAGATCATCATGGAATATGTGGGAGCCAACATGGGTATCCAGATCCCGCTGTTGGTTATTAGCCAGAGAGTTGTCTCGATCATGTCTGCATGGTTCCCGAACCCATAGGGTCTACACACTTAAGGTTCGGTGACGCTAGGGTTGTAGAGATATTAGTATGCGGTAACCCGAAAGTTGTTTGGAGTCCCAGATGAGATCCCGGATGTCACGAGGAGTTCCAGAATGGTCCGTAGGTAAAGATTTATATATAGGAAGACCAGTTTCGGCCACCGGGAAAGTTTCGGGGGTCACCGGTATTGTACCGGGACCACCGGAAGGGTCCCGGGGGTCCACCGGGTGGGGCCACCTATCCCGGAGGGCCCCATGGGCTGAAGTGGGAAGGGAACCAGCCCCTAGTGGGCTGGTGCGCCCTCCTTGGGCCTCCTCCTGTGCCTAGGGTTGGAAACCCTAGGGGTGGGGGGCGCCTCCACTTGGCTTGGGGGGCAAGCCACCCCCTTGGCCGCCGCCCCCCCATCTAGATGGGATCTAGAGGGGCCGGCACCCCTGGCCCCTATATATAGTGGACGGGAGGGAGGGGAGCCGCACCCAAGTCCCTGGCGCCTCCCTCTCCCTCCGTGACACCTCTCCCTCTCGTTGGTGCTTGGAGAAGTCCTGCCGAGATCCCGCTGCTTCCACCACCACGCCGTCGTGCTGCTGGATCTCCATCAACCTCTCCTCTCCCCTTGCTGGATCAAGAAGGAGGAGACGTCTCTCCTAACCGTACATGTGTTGAACGCGGAGGTGCCGTCTGTTCGGCGCTCGGTCATCGGTGATTTGGATCACGACGAGTACGACTCCATCAACCCCGTTCTCTTGAACGCTTCCGCTCGCGATCTACAAGGGTATGTAGATGCACTCCTCTTCCCTCGTTGCTAGATGACTCCATAGATTGATCTTGGTGATGCGTAGAAATTTTTTAAATTTCTGCTACGTTCCCCAACAGCTTTTAACTTCGCCCATGAGCCGATGGAATTGGGGGGCAACCCTTTTAGCCAAGTACGAGCCGTTCCATCCAACATCATAGTGAAATACTTAGCCATCGCCGCGTCGCTGACCTCCAACAGCTCCATAGCCATCTCATAACTCTCAATCCAGGCCCCAGGCTATAAGTCGGACGTGTAATTAGGCACCTTGCGAGACCCCTTGAAGTCCTTCGGTAAACGCTCATTACGTATGGCCGGCACCAGGCAAGGGACACCTCCGGTTCTCGTGGCCACTCCTGCCTCAACCGAGGTTGTTGGATAAGCCGGAAAAGTTTGATGAGCCGCCTGCTCCGCTGCCAGTTGAACCGCTCGCTCAGCCTCTTGTCAGATCCCCTCTTGATCCGCTAAATTAAGGGCTCCATCCTGTACCGGCTCGTGCCTGTGCGGCCGGTTGCGACGTTAATCATTGCTCGACATATCAGCTGATTCCATATGCCTTCTGTAGCTTGGGCTCCGGCTCGGGCGAGGGGTTGAATGGATTCTGTCCTGACTGTAAGAGTACGCATCCTGCTTCGCCAGAGCTGTTTGAAGAAGTTCTCTCACCCTTCGCATTTCAATTGCCGCCGGAGAGTCGCCTTGCATCGAGAGAGCCGCCAAATGAGCTGACGCAGCAATGAGGTTTTCCAAGGGATTGGAGAAGTGACCCGTCGGTGTTGGGACATAATGAGGCGGAGCGGTGTGTACACGAGGTGGTTCCATGGTGCGCGGCTGAATCGGTGCCCCGGGTGTCGTGATCCGATTTGCCTCCGGCGGGTTACTTGCCCCGGCCCCGGGTGTATGAAAAAGGTTCCTAGGATCGAGTGTCAGAGGTAGACGTGACTGAGTTTTCTGGTGCCTTCTTCCCATGACCTCGTTTGAAGCGTTCAGATCCACCGAGAGCTGGAATGTCTCTACTTGAAGCTTCTGAGCACGAGCGTCCAAAGCCGCCCGCTCCGCGGCCATCCTGACCTCTTCTGCTGCTAAATTCTGCTTAACTTGTACCATCTCTTCACGTACGCGTGCTACCTCCGCGTCGTGCTGAACCTTATCCGCCGGCTCTACCACGACAGTCAACAGAGCCATCAGCTTATCTGTGAGGTCCATTAGAATGTGAGCCGGGGGGCGCGCGGAGTCTCCTGACCCGGCTGTTGCCGATCTGGTGGCTGTCGCTGCTGAAGCTGTGGAGTTCTGCCCGGGCTGCATGCCTGCCATGAAGACTCCGGCCCGATTCGGCGGCTCAAAGGGGTCCGGAATACTGCCGCCATCGGAACAGCCCCCGAGCATGCCATCCTGCAGCTGATACAAAGAGTCTGTCTCGCCCGTTGATGATGTAGCGTCAGAATAGATGGCCGTCTCACCGCCATCCACCAACTCTTCAGAGTATTCACCGCCGTGGATGCAACCTATGAAGGCATGCTTCACGACAGATTGAACATGGGTGGATCTCGCGTGCTGAGACATTTCGACGAGGATGGTGTGGACGTCCGGCTCAGGGCCCGATTCGCCGATCCCGCCGATGAAGACATGAATTCCGCTGAAGGGGACCCGGTACCCGTACTCAATTGAGCCGGCCTCGGGGCCCCAGCCTTCGTCGTCGATGTAGAGCTTGTCGCGACGACTCTTGGTCATCCGGCCCACATCGTATCCCTTGAGCCCTTCAAAGTTGCCCTTCAAGAACTCAAATCCATCGTGCGCTGGCCCCATGGTGGGTGCCAACTGTCGTGGAATTGTCACGACAGATGTCCTAGCAAAAGGACTTAGTTGTAGGGCCATCGCAACTAGGAAGCTTAAAGGGGTTAATCGGGACAAAGGACACGAGAGATTTTATACTAGTTCGGCCCCTTACGATGAAGGTAAAAGCCTATGTCTAGTTGTGTTGATATTGCTGGGGTTTCGATCGCCAAGAGGCTAGTTCGCCAGCTTGGTTATCGATCTCTTGTTTCTTGCCCTAAGCCGCCACCGGGTCGTCCCCTTATATACGACGGTTTACAATATTGGGCCTTAAGCCACCTCCGGGCCTTTATGCCTTCTATAAGGTTTAATAAACTATCGTCTTGAGTGTTTACTGGGCTTCCTTAGTGACCCACCATTGGGGTTGACTCGGCCCCTCCTGGGCGGGTCATAACTGATAGTTATATCCCCAATAGATAGGATAATATTTTTGGTATTTTTATGATAAAGAGAAATAAAAGATGTAAAGTAAAATAAAGGGCAAAGGAAATAACTAAGTATTGGAAGATTAATATGATGGAAGATAGACCCGGGGGCCATAGGTTTCACTAGTGGCTTCTCTCAAGAGCATAAGTATTTACGGTGGGTGAACAAATTACTGTTGAGCAATTGACGGAGTTGAGCATAGTTATGAGAATATCTAGGTATGATCATGTATATAGGCATCACGTCCGAGACAAGTAGACCGACTCCTGCCTGCATCTACTACTATTACTCCACACATCGACCGCTATCCAACATGCATCTAGAGTATTAAGTTCAAGAGAACAGAGTAACGCTTTAAGCAAGATGACATGATGTAGAGGGATAAACTCATGCAATATGATATAAACCCCATCTTGTTATCCTCGATGGCAACAATACAATACGTGCCTTGCTGCCCCTACTGTCACTGGGAAAGGACACCGTAAGATTGAACCCAAAGCTAAGCACTTCTCCCATTGCAAGAAAGATCAATCTAGTAGGCCAAACCAAACTGATAATTTGAAGACACTTGCAAAGATAACCAATCATACATAAAATAATTCAGAGAAGATTCAAATATTGTTCATAGATAAACTAGATCATAAACCCACAATTCATCGGTCTCAAACAACACATCGCAAAAGAAGATTACATCGAATAGATCTCCACAAGAGTGGGGGAGAACTTTGTATTGAGATCCAAAAAGAGAGAAGAAGCCATCTAGCTAATAACTATGGACCCGTAGGTCTGAAGTAAACTACTCACACTTCATCGGAAGGGCTATGGTGTTAATGTAGAAGCCCTCCGTGATCGATGCCCCCTCCGACGGAGCTCCGGAAAAGGCCCCAAGATGGGATCTCGTGGATACAGAAAGTTACGGCAGTGGAATTAGGGTTTTGGCTCCGTATCTGGTAGTTTGGGGGGTACGTAGGTATATATAGGAGGAAGGAGTACGTCGGTGGAGCAACAGGGGGCCCACGAGGGTGGAGGGCGCGCCTGGGGGGTAGGCGCGCCCCCCTACCTCTTGCCTTCCTCGTTGATTGCTTGATGTAGGGCCCAAGTCCTCTGGATTATGTTCATTCCGAAAATCACGTTCCCGAAGGTTTCATTCTGTTTGGACTCTGTTTGATATTTTTTTCTACGAAACCCTAAAATAGGCAAAAAAGCAATTCTGGGCTGGGCCTCCGGTTAATAGGTTAGTCCCAAAAATGATATAAAAGTGTATAATAAAGCCCAATAATGTCCAAAACAGAATATAATATAGCATGGAACAATAAAAAATTATAGATACGTTGGAGACGTATCAAGCATCCCCAAGCTTAATTCCTGCTCGTCCTCAAGTAGGTAAATGATAAAAACAGAATTTTTGATGTGGAATGCTACTTGGCATAATTTCAATGTAATTCTTCTTAATTGTGGTATGAATATTCAGATCCGAAAGATTCAAGACAAAAGTTCAATATTGACATAGAAATAATAATACTTCAAGCATACTAACTAAGCAATTATGTCTCTTCAAGATAACATGGCCAAAGAAAGTTATCCCTACAAAATCATATAGTCTGGCTATGCTCTATCTTCACCACACAAAGTATTTAAATCATGCACAACCCCGATGACAAGCCAAGCAATTGTTTCATACTTTTGGTGTTCTCAAACTTTTTCAATCTTCACGCAATACATGAGTGTGAGCCATGGACATAGCACTTTAGGTGGAATAGAATGGAGGTTGTGGAGGAGACAAAAAAGGGAAGATAGTCTCACATCAACTAGGCGTATCAACGGGCTATGGAGATGCCCATCAATAGATATCAATGTGAGTGAGTAGGGATTGCCATGCAATGGATGCACTAGAGCTATAAGTATATGGAAGCTCAACAAAAGGAACTAAGTGGGTGTGCATCCAACTCGCTTGCACACGAAGACCTAGGACATTTTGAGGAAGCCCATTATTGGAATATACAAGCCAAGTTCTATAATGAAAAATTCCCACTAGTATATGAAAGTGATAACATAGGAGACTCTCTATTATGAAGATCATGGTGCTACTTTGAAGCACACGTGTGGTAAAAGGATAGTAGCATTGTCCCTTCTATCTTTTTCTCTCATTTTTTTATTTGGGCCTTTTTATGACCTCTTTTTTGGGGCTTCTTTGGCCTCTTTTATTTTATTTTATTTTTTCGTTCGAAGTCTCATCCCGACTTGTGGGGGAATCATAGTCTCCATCATCCTTTCCTCACTTGGGCCAATGCTCTAAAAATGATGATCATCACACTCTTATTTACTTACAACTCAACAATTACAACTCAATACTTAGAACAAAATATGACTATGTGAATGCCTCCGGCGGTGTACCGGGATATGCAATGAATCAAGAGTGACATGTATGAAAGAATTATGAACGATGGCTTTGCCACAAAAACAATGTCAACTGCATGATCATGCAAAGCAATATGACAATGATGGAGCGTGTCATAGTAAACGGAACGGTGGAAAGTTGCATGGCAATATATCTCGGAATGGCTATGGAAATGCCATGATAGGTAGGTATGGTGGCTGTTTTGAGAAAGGTATATGGTGGGTGTATGATACTGGCGAAAGGTGCGCGGTATTAGAGAGGCTAGCAATGGTGGAAGGAAGAAAAGTGCGTATGATCCATGGACTTAACCTTAGTCATAAAGAACTCATATACTTATTGCAAAAATCTACAAGTTATCAAAGCAAAGTATTACGCGCATGGTCCTAGGGGGATAGATAGGTAGGAAAAGACCATCGCTCGTCCCCGACCGCCACTCATAAGTAAGAGAATAAATAAATAAATCATGCTCCGACTTCATCACATAACGGTTCACCATATGTGCATGCTACGAGAATCACAAACTTTAACACAAGTATTTCTCAAATTCACAACTACTCGACTAGCATGACTCTAATATTACCATCTGTTGGAAATATGCCCTAGAGGCAATAATAAAATGGTTATTATTGTATTTCCTTGTTCATGATAATTATCTATTGTTCATGCTATAATTGTATTAATTGGAAACCGTAATACATGTTTGAATACATAGACCACAACATGTCCCTAGTAAGCCTCTAGTTGACTAGCTCGTTGATCAATAGATGGTTATGGTTTCCCGACCATGGACATTGGATGTCATTGATAATGGGATCACATCATTAGGAGAATGATGTGATGGACAAGACCCAATCTTAAGCGTAGCACAAGATCGTGTAGTTCGTTTGCTAAAGCTTTTCTAATGTCAAGTATCATTTCCTTAGACCATGAGATTATGCAACTCCCGGATACCGTAGGAATTCTTTGGGTGTACCAAACGTCACAACGTAACTGGGTGGCTATAAAGGTGGACTACAGGTATCTTCGAAAGTGTCTGTTGGGTTGGCACGAATCGAGACTGGGATTTGTCACTCCGTATGACAGAGAGGTATCTCTGGGCCCACTCGGTAATGCATCATCATAATGAGCTTAGTGTGACTAAGGAGTTAGCCACGGGATCATGCGTTACGGAACGAGCAAAGAGACTTGCCGGTAACGAGATTAAATGAGGTATGGGGATACCGACGATCGAATCTCGGGCAAGTAACATACCGATAGACAAAGGAAATTGTATACGGGATTGATTGAATCCCCGACATCGTGGTTCATCCGATGAGATCATTGTGGAACATGTGGGAGCCAATATGGGTATCCAGATCCCGCTATTGGTTATTGGCCGGAGAGATGTCTCGGTCATGTCTACATGGTTCCCGAACCCATAGGATCTACACACTTACGGTTCGGTGACGCTAGAGTTGTTATGGGACATAGTATGTGGTTACCGAAGGTTGTTCGGAGTCCCGGATGAGATCCCGGACGTGACGAGGAGTTCTGGAATGGTCCGGAGGTGAAGATCGATATATTGGACGAAGGGTATTGGAGTTCGGAATTGTTCCGGGGGTACCGGGTGACGACCAGCGTGTCCGAAAGTGGTTTCGGAGGCCCCGACAAGTGTTGGGGGGCCTTATGGGCCAAGGGGAAGGGGCACACCAGCCCACTAAGGGGCTGTGCGCCCCTCCCACCCCATCTCACGTAACCAGGAGAGGTGGGGGCGCCTCCCCTAGGGCAGCCTCCCTTCCTGGCTTGGGGGGCAAGTCTCCTAGGGCTGGGGGCGCCCAAAACCCATCTAGGGTTCCCTCCCTGGCCGCCGCCCCTCCCCTAGATGGGATCTGAATGGGACGGACCCCTCTTCCCTTCTCCTATAAATAGTGGAGGTGGGAGGGCTGCCAGAAGACCTAGACACATCCCCTGGTGCAGCCCCTCCCCCTCTCCTACACCTCCTCCTCCTCCGTAGCGCTTGGCGAAGCCCTGCGGGAGAACCACGAGCTCCATCACCACCACGCCGTCATGCTGTCGAAGTTCTCCCTCAAGTTCTCCTCTCCCCTTGCTGGATCAAGAAGGAGGAGACATACCCAGGCTATACGTGTGTTGAACGCGGAGGCGCCGTTGTTCGGCGCTTAGATCGGAATCGACCGCGATCTGAATCGCTGCGTGTACGACTCCACCAACCGCGTTCTTGTAACGCTTCCGCTTAGCGATCTTCAAGGGTATGAAGATGCACTCCCTCTCTCTCGTTGCTAGTATCTCCTATATTGATCTTGGTGACACGTAGGATTTTTTTTTGAATTATTGCTACGTTCCCCAACAATGGCATCATGAGCTAGGTCTATGCGTAGATTCTATGCATGAGTAGAACACAAAGTAGTTCAGGGCGATGCTTTGTTCAATTTGCTTACCGTTACACATTGTGGGACGAAGCGGCTCAGACCGACCTTACACGTACTCTTACGTGAGATAGGTTCCACCGACTGACATGCACTTGGTCCATAAGGTGGCTAGCGGGTGTCTGTCTCTCCCACTTTAGTCGGATCGGATTCGATGAAAAGGGTCCTTATGAAGGGTAAATAGCAATTGGCATATCACCATTGTGGTTTTGCGTAGGTAAGAAACGTTCTTGCTAGAAACCCATAGCAGCCACGTAAACATGCAACAACAATTAGAGGACGTCTAACTTGTTTTTGCAGGGTATGCTATGTGATGTGATATGGCCAAAAGAATGTGATGAATGATATATGTGATGTATGAGATTGATCGTGTTCTTGTAATAGGAATCACGACTTGCATGTCGATGAGTATGACAACCGGCAGGAGCCATAGGAGTTGTCTTAATTTATTTATGACCTACGTGTCAACGAAAACGCCATGTAATTACTTTACTTTATTGCTAAGCGTTAGCCATAGTAGTAGAAGTAATAGTTGGCGAGGCAACTTCATGATGACACGATGATGGAGATCATGGTGTCATGGCGATGACGAAGGTGATCATGCCGCACCTCGAAGATGGAGATCAAAAGGCGCAAGATGATATTGGCCATATCATGTCACTTTATGATTTTCATGTGATGTTTGTCATGTTTACATCTTATTTGCTTAGAACGACGGTAGCATAAATAAGATGATCCCTCGCTAAAATTTCATGAAAGTGTTCCCCCTAACTGTGCACCGTTGCTAAGGTCCGTTGTTCCGAACCACCACGTGATGATCGGGTGTGATAGGTTCTAACGTTCGCATACAACGGGTGTAAGCCAGATTTACACACGCGATACACTTAGGTTGACTTGACGAGCCTAGCATGTACAGACATGGCCTCAGAACACAAGAGACTGAAAGATCGAACATGAGTCGTATAGTAGATACGATCAACATGAAGATGTTCACCGATGATGACTAGTCTGTCTCACGTGATGATCGGACACAACCTAGTTGACTCGGATCATGTATCACTTAGATGACTAGAGGGATGCCTATCTAAGTGGGAGTTCATTAAATAATTAGATGAACTTAATTATCATGAACATAGTCAAAAGGTATTTGCAAATTATGTCGTAGCTTACACTTTAGTTCTACTGTTTAATATATGTTCCTAGAGAAAATTTAGTTAAAAGTTGATAGTAGAAATTATGTGGACTGGGTCCGTCAACTGAGGATTATCCTCATTGCTGCGCAGAAGGCTTATGTCCTTAATGCACCGGTCGGTGTGTTGAACCTCAAGCGTCGTCGGTAGATGTTGGGAAACATCTGACATACATGTTTTGATGACTACATGATAGTTCAGTGCGTAATGCTAACAATTTAGAATTGTGGCACCAAAGACGCTTTTGAAACGTCGCAGAACATATGAGATGTTCCAAAGACTGAAATTGGGATTTCAGACTAGTTCCCATGTCAAGAGGTATGAGACCTCTGACAAGTTTCTTAAGCCTAAAAAATAAGGGAGAAAAGCTCAATCGTTGAGCATGTGCTCAGATTGTCTGAGTACTACAATCGCTTGAATCGAGTGGGAGTTAATCTTCCAGATGAGATAGTGATGGTTCTCCATAGTCACTGCCACCAAGCTATTAGAGCTTCATGATGAACTATAACATATCAGGGATAGACATGATGATCCTTGAGCAACTCGCGATGTTTGACACCACGAAAGTAGAAATCAAGTAGGAGCACCAATTGTTGATGGTTAAACCACTAGTTTCAAGAAGGGCAAGGGAAAGAAGGGATACTTCATGAAACGGCAAATCAGTTGCTGCCCTAGTGAAGAAACCCAAGGTTGAACCCAAACCCGAGACTAAGTGCTTCTGTAATGAGGGGAACGGTCACTGAAGCAGAACTACCCTAGATTCTTGGTAGATGAGAAGGCTGGCAAGGTCGACAGAAGTATTTTGAATATACGTTATATTGTGTACTTTACTAGTACTCCTAGTAGCACCAGGGTAATAAATACCGATTCGGTTGCTAAGTGTTAGTAACTCGAAATAAAAGGCTGCGAAGGCTAGCTAAAGGTGAGATGACGATATGTGTTGGAAGCGTTTCCAAGGTTGATGTGATCAAACATCGCACGCTCCCTCTACCATCGGGATTGGTGTTAAACCTAAATAATTGTTATTTGGTGTTTGCGTTGAGCATAGGCATGATTCGATTATGTTTATCGCAATACGGTTATTCATTTAAGGGGAATAATGGTTACTCTGTTTATTTGAATAATACCTTCAATGGTCTAGCACCTAAAATGAATGGTTTATTGAATCTCGATCATAGTGATACACATGTTCATGCCAAAAGATATAAGACAATAATGATAGTACCACATACTTGTGGCACTACCATTTGAGTCATGTTGGTATAAAATGCATGAAGAAGCTCCATGTTGATGGATCTTTGGACTCACTCGTTTTTGAAAGGATTGAGACATGCGAACCATGTCTATTGGTAGATATGCATGAAGAAACTCCATACAGATGGATCGTTTGGACTCACTTGATTTTGAATCACTTGAGACATGCAAATCATACCACATGGGCAAGATGACTGAAAGGCCTCGTTTTCAGTAAGATGGAACAAGAAAGCAACTTGTTGGAAGTAATACATTTTGATGTGTGCATTCCAATGAGTGCTAAGGCACGCTGTGGATATCGTTATGTTCTTACTTCACAGATGATTTGAGTAGATGCTGAGTATATTTACTTGATGAAACACAAGTCTAAATTATTAAAAGGTTTAAGTAATTTCAGAGTGAAGTTGAAGATCGTCGTGACAAGAGGATAAAATTTCTATGATATGATCATAGAGATGAATATCTGAGTTATGAGTTTGGCAACAATTAAGACATTGTGGAAATTGTTTCACAACTAATACCGCCTGGAACACCATAGTGTGATGGTGTGTCCGAACATCATAACTGCACCCAATTGGATATGGTGCATACCATGATGTCTCTTATCGAACTACCACTATCGTTTATGGGTTAGGCGTTAGAGACAACCGCATTCACTTTAAATAGGGCACCACGCAATTCCGTTGAGACGACACCATATGAACTATGGTTTATAAAAACCTAAGCTATCGTTTCTTAAAAGTTTGGGGCTACGACGCTTATGTGAAAAAGTTTCAGGCTGATAAGCTCGAACCCAAAGTGGATAAATGCATCTTCATAGAATACCCAAAACAGTTGGGTATACCTCCTATTTCAGATCCGGAAGCAAAAGTGATTGTTTCTAGAAACGGGTCCTTTCTCGAGGAAAAGTTTCTCTCGAAAGAATTGAGTGGGAGGATGATGGAGACTTGATGAGGTTATTGAACCGTCACTTCAACTAGTGTGTAGCAGGGCACAGGAAGTTGTTCCTGTGACACCTACACCAATTGAAGTGGAAGCTTATGATAGTGATCATGAAACTTCGGATTAAGTCACTACAAAACCTCATAGGTCGACAAGGATGCGTACTACTTCGGAGTGGTACGTAATCCTGTCTTGGAAGTCATGTTGCTAGACAACAATGAACCTACGAGCTATGGAGAAGCGATGGTGGGCCCGGATTCTGACGAATGGCTCGAGGCCATAAAATTCGAGAGAGGATCCATGTATAAAGACAAAGTATATACTTTGGAAGAACTACTTGATGGTCGAAAGGCTGTTGAGTGCAGATGGATTTTAAAAGGAAGACGGACAATGATGGTAAGTGTCACCATTAAGAAAGCTCGACTTGTCGTTCAGATGTTTTTCGACAAGTTCAAGGAGTTGACTACGATGAGACTTTCTCACTCATAGCGACACTAAGAGTCTGTTGGAATTATGTTAGTAGTTACTACATTATTTATGAAATCTTGCAGATAGGATGTCAAAACATTGTTTCCTCGACGATTTTCTTGAGGAAAGGTTGTATGTGATACAACCAGAAGGTTTTGTCAATCCTCAAAGATGCTAACAAGTATGCAAAGCTCCAGCAATCCTTCAAAGGACTGGAGTAAGCATCTCGGAGTTGGAATGTACACTTTGATGAGATGATCAAAGATTTTGGGTTTATACAAAGTTTATGAGAAACTTGTATTTCCAAAGAAGTGAGTGGGAGCACTATAGAATTTTTGATGAGTATATGTTGTTAACATATTGTTGATCAGAAATGATGTAGAATTTTTGGAAAGCATACAGGGTTATTTGAAATGTATTTTTCAGTGTAAAACCTGGATTAAGGTACTTGAACATTGAGCATCAAGATCTATAAGGATAGATAAAAAACGCTTAATAGTACTTTCAAATGAATGCATACCGTGACAAGATTTTGAAGGAGTTCAAAATAGATCAGCAAAGAAGGAGTTCTTGGCTGTGTTACAAGGTGTGAGTATTGAGTAAGACTCAAGACCTGACCACGGCAGAAGAGAGAGAAAGGATGAAGGTCGTCCCCTATGCTTTAGACGTAGGCTCTACAGTATGCTATGTTGTGTACCGCACCTGAAGTGTGCCTTGCCATGAGTCAGTCAAGGGGTACAAGAGTGATCCAGGAATGGATCACATGACAGCGGTCGAACTTATCCTTAGTAACTAGTGGACTAAGGAATTTTCTCAATTATGGAGGTGGTAAAAGAGTTCGTCGTAAAGGGTTACATTGACGCAAACTTTGACACTAATCTGGATGACTCTGAGTAGTAAACCGGATTCGTATAGTAGAGCAGTTATTTGGAATAGCTCCAAGTAGCGCGTGGTAGCTGCATCTACAAGATGACATAGAGATTTGTAAAGCACACATGGATCTGAAAGGTTCAGACCCATTGACTAATAAACCTCTCTCACAAGCGAGATATGAACAAACCCCATGGGTGTTGGATTCATTACAATCACATAGTGATGTGAACTAGATTATTGACTCTAGTGCAAGTGGGAGACTGTTGGAAATATGCCCTAGAGGCAATAATAAAATGGTTATTGTTGTATTTCCTTGTTCATGATAATTGTCTATTGTTCATGTTATAATTGTATTAATTGGAAACCGTAATACAAGTGAGAATACATAGACCACAACATGTCCCTAGTAAGCCTCTAGTTGACTAGCTCGTTGATCAATAGATGGTTATGGTTTCCTGACGATCGACATTAGATGTCATTGATAATGGGATCACATCATTAGGAGAATGATGTGATGGACAATACCCAATCTTAAGCGTAGCACAAGATCGTGTAGTTCGTTTGCTAAAGCTTTTCTAATGTCAAGTATCATTTCCTTAGACCATGAGATTGTGCAACTCCCGGATACCGTAGGAATGCTTTGGGTGTACCAAACGTCACAATGTAACTGGGTGGCTATAAAGGTGCCCTACAGGTATCTCCGAAAGTGTCTGTTGGGTTGGCATGAATCGAGACTGGGATTTGTCACTCCGTATGATGGAGAGGTATCTCTGGGCCCACTCGGTAATGCATCATCATAATGAGGTCAATGTGACTAAGGAGTTAGCCATGAGATCATGCGTTACGGAACGGGTAAAGATACTTGCCGGTAACGAGATTAAACGAGGTATGGGGATACCGACGATCGAATCTCGGGCAAGTAACATACCGATAGACAAAGGACATTGTATACGGGATTGATTGAATCCCCGACATCGTGGTTCATCCGATGAGATCATCATGGAACATGTGGGAGCCAATATGGGTATCCAGATCCCGCTATTGGTTATTGGCCGGAGAGATGTCTCGGTCATGTCTACATGGTTCCCGAACCCGTAGGGTTGACACACTTAAGGTTCGGTGACGCTAGAGTTGTTATGGGAAATAGTATATGGTTACCGAAGGTTATTCAGAGTCCCGGATGAGATCCCTTATGTGACGAGGAGTTCTGGAATGGTCCATAGGTGAAGATCGATATATTGGACGAAGGGTATTGGAGTCCGGAATTGTTCCGGGGGTACCGGGTGACGACCAGCGTGTCCGAAAGTGGTTTTGGAGGCCCCGACAAGTGTTGGGGGGCCTTATGGGCCAAGGGGAAGGGGCACACCAGCCCACTAAGGGGCTGTGCGCCCCTCCCACCCCATCTCACGTAACCAGGAGAGGTGGGGGCGCCTCCCCTAGGGCAGCCTCCCTTCCTGGCTTGGGGGGCAAGTCTCCTAGGGCTGGGGGTGCCCAAAACCCATCTAGGGTTCCCTCCCTGGCCGCCGCCCCTCCCCTAGATGGGATCTGAAGGGGCCTGCCCCCTCTCCCCTTCTCCTATAAATAGTGGATGTGGGAGGGCTGCCAGAAGACCTAGACACATCCCCTGGCGCAGCCCCTCCCCCTCTCCTACACCTCCTCCTCCTCCGTAGCGCTTGGCGAAGCCCTGCGGGAGAACCACGAGCTCCATCACCACCACGCCGTCGTGCTGTCGGAGTTCTCCCTCAACTTCTCCTCTCCCCTTGCTGGATCAAGGAGGAGGAGATGTCCCCGGGCTGTACGTGTGTTGATCTCGGAGGCGCCGTTTTTCGGCGCTTAGATCAGAATCGACCGCGATCTGAATCGCTGCGTGTACGACTCCACCAACTGCGTTCTTGTAACGCTTCCACTTAGCGATCTTCAAGGGTATGAAGATGCACGCCCACTATCTCGTTGCTAGTATCTCCTAGATTGATCTTGGTGAGACGTAGGTATTTTTTTGAATTATTGCTATGTTCCCCAACACCATCTCCGTATCTCAAAACAATTATCAAGTATCAAACTTCTCATAGTATTCAACACACTCATAAGAATTTTTTTATTTATCTTGAATGCCTAACATAATTAAAGCAATTTACCATGCTGTTTTGTAGGACTCTCAAAATAATCTAGGTGAAGCATGAGAGAACAATAGTTTCTATAAAACAAATCCACCGACGTGCTCTAAAAGATATAAGTGAAGCACTGGAGCAAAAACTATATAACTCAAAAGATATAAGTGAAGCACATAGAGTATTCTAACAATTTCTGAATCATGTGTGTCTCTCTCAAAAGGTGTGTAAAGCAAGGATGATTGTGGAAAACTAACAAATAAAGACTCAAATAATACAAGGCGCTCCAAGCAAAACAAATATCATGTGGTAAATAAAAATATAGCTCCAAGTAAAGTTACCGATGGATGTAGACGAAAGAGGGGATGCCTTCCGGGGCATCCCCAAGCTTTGGCTTTTAGGTATCCTTAGATTATCTTGGGATGCCATGGGCATCCCCAAGCTTAGACTCTTTCCACTCCTTGTTCCATAATCCATCAAATCTTTTACCCAAAACTTGAAAACTTCACAGCACAAAACTTAAAGTAGAAAATCTCGTGAGCTCCGTTAGCGAAAGAAAACAAAACACCACTTCAAGGTACTGTAATGAACTCATTATTTGTTTATATTGGTGTTAAACCTACTTTATTCCAACTTCTCTATGGTTTATAAACTATTTACTAGCCATATATTCATCAAAATAAGTAAACAACACACGAAAAACAGAATCTGTCAAAAACAGAACAGTCTGTAGTAATCTGTAGCTAACGCAAGATCTGGAACCCCAAAAATTCTAAATTAAATTTCTGGACTTGAGGAATTTATCTATTAATCATATGCAAAAATAATTAACTAAATATCACTTTCCAAATAAAAATGGCAGCAATTCTCGTGAGCGCTAAAGTTTCTGTTTTTACAGCAAGATTAAAAAGACTTTCCCCAAGTCTTCCCAACGGTTCTACTTGGCACAAACACTAATTAAACACAAAAAACACAACCAAAACAGAGGATAGATAAATTATTTATTACTAAACAGGAGCAAAAAGCAAGGAATAAAAATAAAATTGGGTTGCCTCCCAACAAGTGCTATCGTTTAACGCCCCTAGCTAGGCATGAAAGCAAGGATAGATCTAGGTATCTTTAGTTGGTAGTTCTTTAATGAGACATCTATCACCTTTAGGAGTTTCTTTCCTTTTATCAATAATCAAACTTGTAGGCACAAGATCAAAAAAATCATTAGTAGCAAATGGTTCCTTAATGATAGCAAAAAGATTAGGATGAATACTTATAGATTTGAGATCCGCAGTTTCTTTGCTAGAGGATTCACCCTTATTTTTAGGAACATACATAAGCTTGGCAATTTTAGTTGAAGGACTTGGAGTATTCTTTGTGTAAGAAAAAGCGGTTCCCAGGTTGGTAATGATACCCTCAAGTTTATCGATTCTAGTGGAATCATGATTTATTCTTTCATTAACTATAGGTTCCTTCTCTTTATTATTTTTCGAAGTTACTCCTACTTTAGAGCCATATTGGGTAATTTGGTTGCGGATCTTTTTATCAAATTTTCCAATTAACTCAACGGTAGCAACTTTATTTTCAATAATTTCAAGATTTTTGCATTACATGCTCCAAAGTTAACATAGTTCCATTAACCAAAAGAGGGGGTGAGCCAAACAAATCTATCATAGCATTATAGGAATCGAAAATATGGGTACCCAAGAAATTCCCTTCGGCAATGGTATCAAGGACATATTGTGCCAAGGAATAGCACCTACATAAAAATTGCGGAGAAGAATAGAAGTAGATTGCTTCCTGGTAGATCTATTTGTAGCATTGCAAATTCTATACCAAGCGTCTTTTAGGTTTTCTCCTTCCCTTTGCTTGAAATTAAGAACTTCATTTTCGGGAGACAACGGAGAATATAGGGGACTAGCCATAATGACAAGCAAGCAATCCAACACACAAGCGAACAAGAAACGGGCAAAAAGAGGCAAATAGAGAAAGAGAGGGAGGATGGAGAGAGAGGGCGAATAAAACGGCAAGGGTGAAGTGGGGGAGAGGAAAACGAGAGGCAAATGGCAAATAATATAATGCGGGAGATAAAGGTTTGTGATGAGTACTTGGTATGTCTTGACTTGCAACGGCGCCACAAATGACTCGTTGTCGGGAGTCAAATCTTGACTTGTCTTGCGCGAACCTCCCCGGCAACGGCGCCAGAAATCCTTCTTGCTACCTTAGCACTGCGTTGGTTTTCCCTTCAAGAGGAAAGGGTGATGCAGCAAAGTAGCGTAAGCATTTCCCTTATTTTTTGAGAACCAAGGTATCAATCCAGTAGGAGGCCGCGCACGAGTCCCTCACACCTACACAAACAAATAAATCCTCGCAACCAACACGATAAGGGGTTGTCAATCCCTACACGGTCACTTACGAGAGTGAGATTTGATAGATATGATAGGATAATATTTTTGGTATTTTTATGATAAAGAGAAATAAAAGATGCAAAGTAAAATAAATGGCAAAGGAAATAACTTAGTGTTGGAAGATTAATATGATGGAAGATAGACCCGGGGGCCATAGGTTTCACTAGTGGCTTCTCTCAAGAGCATAAGTATTTACGGTGGGTGAACAAATTACTGTTGAGCAATTGAAAGAATTGAGCATAGTTATGAGAATATCTAGGTATGATCATGTATATAGGCATCATGTCCGAGACAAGTAGACCGACTCCTGCCTGCATCTACTACTATTACTCCACACATCGACCACTATCCAGCATGCATTTAGAGTATTAAGTTCAAGAGAACAGAGTAACGCTTTAAGCAAGATGACATGACGTAGAGGGATAAACTCATGCAATATGATATAAACCCCATCTTGTTATCCTTGATGGCAACAATACAATACGTGCCTTGCTGCCCCTACTGTCCCTGGGAAAGGACACCGCAAGATTGAACCCAAAGCTAAGCACTTCTCCCATTGCAAGAAAGATCAATCTAGTAGGCCAAACCAAACTGATAATTCGAAGACACTTGCAAAGATAACCAATCATACATAAAAGAATTCAGAGAAGATTCAAATATTGTTCATAGATAAACTAGATCATAAACCCACAATTCATCAGTCTCAACAAACACACCACAAAAGAAGATTACATCGAATAGATCTCCACAAGAGAGGGGGAGAACTTTGTATTGAGATCCAAAAAGAGAGAAGAAGCCATCTAGCTAATAACTATGGACCCGTAGGTCTGAAGTAAACTACTCACACTTCATCAGAAGGGCTATGGTGTTAATGTAGAAGTCCTCCGTGATCGATGCCCCCTCCGACGGAGCTCCGGAAAAGGCCCCAAGATGGGATCTCATGGATACAGAAAGTTACGGCAGTGGAATTAGGATTTTGACTCCGTATCTGGTAGTTTGGGGGTACGTAGGTATATATAGGAGGAAGGAGTACATCGGTGGAGCAACAGGGGGACCACGAGGGTGGAGGGCACGCCTGGGGGATAGGCGCGCCCCCTACCTCGTGCCTTCCTCGTTGATTGCTTGACGTAGGGTCCAAGTCCTCTGGATCATGTGCGTTCCAAATATCACGTTCCCGAAGGTTTCATTCCGTTTGGAGTCCGTTTGATATTCTTTTTCTGTGAAACCCTAAAATAGGCAAAAAAACAGCAATTCTGTGTTGGGCCACCGGTTAATAGGTTAGTCCCAAAAATGATATAAAAGTGTATAATAAAGCCCAATAATGTCCAAAGCAGAATATAATATAGCATGGAACAATACAAAATTATAGATACATTGGAGACGTATCACTCTATAGATTTGATGAAGGTGATATTCCTCGTAATAAGTCTGCTAGCCAATGCTTAGATGAGTTTGATAATTTTATTGTTAAACAAGAAAACTTCAATGCTTATGTTTGTAGACAATTGGAACGTAATGCTTATATGATTGAACACTTGAGTGATTATATGTCTAGAGTTAAAGGTGAACTTAAACTTATTAGTAAACATGCTTCTATGGTAACCACTCAAGTAGAACAAGTACTTAAGGCTCAGAATGATTTTCTCAATGAATTAAATAATAAGAAAAATGATAATGATGTTAGAGTTGTGACTAGAGGGGGTAAAATTACTCAGGGAACTTTGTATCCTGAAGGCCACCCTAAGAGAATTGAGCAAGATTATCAGAGAACTAATGTTGACGCACCTAGTTCTTCTAAGAAGAAGAAAAAGAAAAATGATAGGACTTTGCATGCTTCTAGTGAACCTGTTGTTGACACACCTTAGAATCCCAATGATATTTCTATTTCTGATGCTAAAACACAATCTGGTAATGAACATGAACCTAGTGATAATGTTAATGATGAGGTTCATGTTGATGCTCAACCTAGCAATGACAATGATGTAGAGATTGAACCTGTTGTTGATCTTGATAACCCACAATCAAAGAATCAACGTTATGATAAGAGAGACTTTGTTGCTAGGAAGCACGGTAGAGAAAGAGAACCATGGGTTCAGAAACCCATGCCCTTTCCTCCTAAACCATCCAAGAAAAAGGATGATGAGGATTTTGAGCGCTTTGTTGAAATGATTAGACCTATCCTTTTGCGTATGCGTTTGACTGACATGCTTAAAATGAATCCTTATGGTAAGTACATGAAAGATATAGTCACAAATAAAAGAAAGTGGTACGTCTCCGTCGTGTCTACTTTTCCAAACACTTTTGCCCTTGTTTTGGACTCTAACTTGCATGATTTGAATGGAACAAACCCGGACTGACGTTGTTTTCAGCAGAATTGCCGTGGTGTTATTTTTGTGCAGAAATAAAAGTTCTCGGAATGACCTGAAGATCAACGAAGAATTATTTTGGAATATATAAAAAAATACTGGAAGAAAGATCCACGTCAGGGGGCCTCCACCTGTCCACGAGGGTGGGGGCGCGCCCCTGCCTCATGGGCCCCCTGACGCTCCACCGACCTCAACTCTGACTCCATATATTCACTTTCGGGAGAAAAAACTAGAGAGAAGGATTCATCATGTTTTACGATACGGAACCACCGCCAAGCCCTAAACTCTCTCAAGAGGGCTGATTTGGAGTCCGTTCGGGGCTTCGGAGAGGGGAATCCTTATGAATTTGGGTATGCATTTGACTGATATGCTTAAAGTGAATCCTTATGCTAAATATATGAAAGATATTGTTACTAACAAGAGAAAGATATCGGAAGCTGAAATTTCCACCATGCTTTCTAATTACACTTTTAAGGGTGGAATACCAAAGAAACTTGGAGATCCAGGAGTACCAACTATACCATGCTCCATTAAAGGAAACTATGTTAAAACTGCTTTATGTGATCTTGGAGTTGGTGTTAGTGTTATGCCTCTCTCTTTATATCGTAGACTTGATTTGAATAAATTGACACCTATTGAAATATCTTTGCAAATGGCTGATAAATCAACTGCTAGACCTGTCGACATTTGTGAGGATGTGCCTGTTGTGGTTGCAAACGTTACTATTTCAATGGACTTTGTTATTCTTGATATTCCCGAGGACGATAGTATGTCTATTATTCTTTTTGAATATTGCAGGGGTTGTTATTGATTGCACCAAAGGCAATGTCACTTTTCATGTTAATGGTAAGGAGCATACGGTACACTTTCCGAGGAAACAACCTCAAGTCCATAGTATCAATTCTATTGGAAAAATTTCAACAATTACTATTGGAGGTTTCGAATTTCCTCTTCCTACTGCCAAGAAGAATATGATATTCTTATTGTTGGGGACGTGCATATCCCCATTGAGGTAACATAGTGTTATTTGAAATTTCTCCAGTTTCATGTTACTCGAAATGAGTTTGTTAACAAGACCTGATCAACCTTGTTAGTGGATTCCTTTTGATGAGCATGAGGTGGATGAAGTTAGAAAACACAACTCTCTGTACCCTCCTTTTACTTTCTGTTATTTATATTAAATAAAGAAAAAATAGTATTTTTCTGTCTATTTTCTGAATTACCAATGCAATAAAAAATACCCCGAAAATAAAAGTTCTCCAAATGCCCTGAAAATTAAATATGATTTTTTCTAGAATATTTCAGAATATCTGGCACTGAGAACACAGCAGGGGGAGCAAGCACCTGGCCACGAGGGTGCAGGGCGCGCCCACCCCCTGGGCGCGCCCCCTGCCTCGTGGGCCCACGGTGGCTCCCCTCCACTTATTCCAGCTACCACACACTCCTTCTTACTCCTATAAAAATCACCAACCAGCTCAAACCCGAGTCCAAGCTCATTTTGCCGATTTTCGATCTCCTTGCTCAAAGCTACATTCACAAAACCGCTTTGGGGGATTGTTCCTTGGTATGTGACTCCTCCAATGGTTCAATTAGTTTTTGTTCTAGTGCTTTATTCATTGCAAATTTTTGCTGCTTTGGTGACCCTGGTCTTGAGCTTGCATGTCACATTTATATGGCCCCAAGTAGTTCTAATGCATTATATAGCCTCTAGGCACTTGTAGGAGTAGTTGCTATCAATTTTGTTGAGTTTGGTTCACCTTTATTTTGAAGTTACTAAAATTTCAGAAATTTTCAGAAAAAGATGAAGAGATTTTTGAGGGGCTCATCGAGCCGAAGCTCGAAGGATAAACAGAGTGACGAGAACAAGCAGCCCAAGTATAATCTCCCTCGCGCCGCGGAGGTTCGGCCATGTGAATGGCCTTGTGATGATTTCTTGAGAGCAGCCTGGATTTATGATGATTTCTATGAGTTGGCTGAGAATGCAGGCCTCACTGCCTTCCTCCATGACCAACGCGAACAGTATCTCTTACTCAGCAATATCTTTGTGCAAAACTTTCATTTCCATGCTAGGATCTCACCACTGAAAGGATCGATATGGTTGACTAGAGGGGGGGTGTGAATAGGCAGCTAACAAATTTTAACTTTTCTTTACCAAATTAAACTTTGCATCAAAGTAGGTTGTCTAGATATGCAACTAGGTGAGCAACCTATATGATGCAACAACAACAAAAAAACACGCAAACAAGAGAAGTAACACTAATGTGCTTGCACAAGTAAAGGTAAGAGATAACCAAGAGTGGACCCGGTGAAGACGAGGATGTGTTACCGAAGTTTCTTCCTTTTGAGGGGAAGTACGTCTCCGTTAGAGCGGTGTGGAGGCACAATGCTCCCCAAGAAGCCACTAGGGCCACCGTATTCTCCTCACGCCCTCACACAATGAGAGATGCCGTGATTCCACTATTGGTGCCCTTGGAGGCGGCAACCGAACATTTACAAACAAGGTTGGGGCAAACTCCACAACATAATTGGAGGCTCCCAACGAAACCACGAAGCTTCACCACAATGGAATATGGCTCCGAGGTGACCTCAACCGTCTAGGATGCACAAAGCACCCAAGAGTAACAAAATCCACACAAGAAAGTATGGGAAGCAAATATCCTTTGGTGGAAGTGTAGATCTAGGTTTCCTCCTTCAATCCCTAGAAAATCAACAAGTTTGAGTGGCTAGAGAGAGAGATCGGGAAATGAGAGCTTGAGTAGCATTAATGGTGGAAAGATAGAGGTTAGTGGTAGGTGTGGTAGGTGGAAGAAGCACCCTTATATAGCAACCCTAAAAATCCAACCGTTACTGTGTTCTCAGTGCTGCAGCGGTACAACCGCTCCTGGTCCCGGTACAACCGGGACTCACAGTTTACGTGCAGAACCCTACCAGGTGGTACAACCGAGCAACCAGGCGGTAGTACCGATTGAGAAGAACAACCGGACCAACCGCCCAGCCACCGCCCAACCACCGCATAGGAACAGAAGGGAGTCACCCCTGAGTGCGGTAGTCGAGCGGTACCGGGCCGGTGCAACTGCATGGCCTCGAGCGCTCGGGCGGCTAAGTCCTGAGCGGTAGAACCGCTCCGGACTCCGGTGGTACCGGTACGACCGGACCAACCGGGCCACTACCGCACGGGTACTGCATCAAAACAGAGGCCAGACCGGTACTTGGGCGGTGCCTGGCCGGAACAACCGCCCTAGTCCTTGCTGAGCATTGGCGGTACCACCGCCCGGAAGCAGCGGTACAACCGCTCGAACAAAACTGGTCAGCGCCAAGACCCAGCGGTACAACCGCTCCAGAGAGCGGTACAACCGCTGGAGCCCACAGTAGACAATATGAAGGAAGGGGAAGACAAGAGAGGGGTGAGGTAAGTGTACGTGAATGGATACCCCCAACACTTTCCAATGTGGATTCCCTCTTGATAGTATGGGTTCCCTATGACCAAAAGAGATAAACAAACATGTATAAAACACCATCTTCGATCCTTTTTTTCTTCAGAGAGAATAGTTAACCGAAGAAGACCTAAAACCGAAACCTGAAACACTTAGCATAAGATTAGGTCAATAAAGGGTTGTCATCATCCTCCAAAACACAAAGTATGGAAATGACCTTACAATCTCCCCCTTTTGGTGGATGATGACAACACCATGATTTGCAAGTGAAAAGTCTAGAAAATGTAGACGGGACTCCCCCTAGATGTGTGCCCCAAATTTAGAAGGCTATTTGAGAGCACATATTAGGGACGAGACTCCCCCTAGATTTTATAGACTCGCCACTCCTACTAAACATGGTGAGCAATAAGACCATAATACGAAGGTAAAGATAATAATGGAATACACAACAATATCACAGAAAATAAAGATAGATAGCTAGATACGCACATGTCTTACACCATGCAAGCAGAGATATGCAACAAGGTTCACATGCCAAAGTTCAACACAAACGACGGAAAAGGAAAAACACAAGCAACAAGGCAAATAAAACCCCATGCAAGTCCCGAGACCTAGAACTCTCTCCCCCTTTGGCATCAAGACACCAAAAAGGAAAAGGAGTGAAGCTAGTCTCCCAAGGCTCAAACGTCCTCCTCCGACTCCTCGGTAGCATCTGGATCTGCATCATCATCAGACTCATCAACATCGGCTTGATCGGATTCCTCCATGGAATCATCAGCTGCAACAAAGGATGTGGATGGATGCGGAGGAGCTTCATCATCAGACCAGGTGCTGTGGGTAGATATCCAATGCTCCTTCGGTGTGATGCTCTTCTCAGGGCCACTCTGAACCGTCATATTGAGGTGCTTCATCATTGCAATTTGCCGACACGGGGCATGCTTCTTATTGACATGGGCCTCATACATCCTCTTTTGGATGTCAGACTGGAGGCAGAAAGTCTTCTTCACCTTGGCAGTGAGCTTCTCCACCCAACAGGGCTTGGCCCCTGGCTCCATCTCAAAGTCCTCATCGTCAGAAGTGGCATAGACATCCTCAGGAGCATTGGCAGGGAAGCGAGGCTCGGCGTGCTTCTTCTTCTTAAGAAGCTTGACCTCATGAACAGTGAGATTATCGGGAGAGGTGAGAGCCTCCCCAGGACGGCGAACCTCCCATACTGAGTTTAGAAAGCACATGACAAACGGAGCATAAATGGGGACCTTCCTGTAGATGACCATGTTGTACATCTTGTGCCACAGCCAGTTGGACACGTCAAACGTTTCCCCAGAACCCACCTTGGTCTTCATTGCAACCATCAAGTAAACAAGATAGCCATGGATTTCATCTTGATTTCCCACCTTGGGCAGAAGCACACTGCGAAACACACGATGCATGATGTCATAGACCTTCACCAAATCCTTAGATTCTCCAGTAATACCACGACCCCGAATGTACAAAGGGGCAAGCTTCTCCTTAGGCATAGACTCAGGATGGTCATGAGGACGAATGCCACCTCTACCTTCCAGACCGATATCGTCATACCCAAGAGCATTGCAAAAGGCCCTCCAGGGAACTTGAAAGAGCTCATCACAACACATGAAAGTGAGAGTGCGCGCGTCATCTTCTCCAAAGTGAACCGTGGCATAGAACTGATGGACGAGTTGAACATCAAAGTCACAGTTGACGGACATGAGCTTGACAAGATCAAACTCCTCACAAAGAGCTAGTGCCTCACCAAAATACTCCAAGTTGTTCCTCCAATGGTCAAGATCGATGGTCCACTGCTTGGCATACATGTTCTTGTTGTGCTCAAAGAGTTCATGAACAATCCGCACTTGCATCTCATTTTGGAACTGAATAGTGGTCCAACGAGGAGCAATGGGAACCTCATAAGGATTCTTCGAGCAGAAAGCTTCCCAATCCTTGGCTTTCCAACGATGTAAGGGAAAAACCACACACTGCTTGGCAGCGGCAGACTTCTCATGGCGAGTGGGCTTGGTGGGAATCACAACCTCTTCTTCGTCATCAGACACAACCGGATGCAAGGTCCGTCGTGCCCTCTTCTTGGTCTTGCGAGGAGCAGAGCGAGAACTAGAGCCACCTGAACACATGCACAAGGAGAACACAAGAAACCCAGCAAATATGAGAGGATTGCACACACAAATAGAAGAAAAGATATATTGCACGAACTTAGAAAATGAAACAGGGCTACATGGTGCAGATATCCCAGTTGAACCGGTTCTCCTACCGGTAGTACCGCTCCAGCGGTTGTACCGCCCGCAGAGGCGGTAGAACCGCTGAACAGTGGTACTACGGGTAGGGACTAGATTTAACCGCAAAATATGAATCATACTAGCCATATTCTACTCTCAAAGACGTGCAATCTAAGCAGGAGGCAAAAAGGGATCTCTTCCACCCAATAGTTTAAACAATAAACATGGAATGTCAAGTAATGCCCTAGAACAAGGAGAACAAACCCTAAAACGAAGAACGAAGGACAATGGGGCATTACCGGCATCCATGGGAAGAAATCGGGAAGGAGGAGGCCTCCTTGGAGAGGATCCACGGAGACCCCATAGATCCGAAGCACGAGAAGCACTCCGGGGCAGAGGCATTGGCGGCCGGCGGCTAGGGCACAAGATGGGAAGGGCTGGGGGAGAGAGAAAAGAAACCCCCACCAGCCCTGATGGGAATATATAGGCCCAAAGTAACGCGGCGGTTGTACCGCTCAAGGAAGCGGTTGTACCGCTGCCTGGTACGAGCCAGTGGTTGCGGGCGGTACTTCCGTCGCCAAGAGGCAGCGGTAGTACCGCCGTAACCAACCGGTAGAACCGGCTAGACGGGCACCCCAGTGGTTGAGCGGTGGAACCGCTCAAGCACCGCTGGGAGACCGCCTGGAGAGCACCAACGGTAGAACCGCCTGTGACCCTGGTTGTACCGCCCAGTCACCATCACCAAAGCCATGGACAAGTGTGTGCAATTTAGACTAGATGGCTTGAGGAAGGGAAGGCTTGGGACAGAGAAGGCACGGGGAAAAAGGTGGGTCTCCAAGAAAAAACAAAAGGAAAACGAGAGAGAACCACACTTGGAGACCCCAACACCTAGCGCCTAAGAAAAAAAACTAAGGCAAGGACAAGAAGGACTAACACAAGGCACAACACTATCAAGGGGTCGGAGGCCGTAGCCACATATGTATGAGTCAGTTGGTATGGCACCGCGAAGAATTATCCTTGGGCCCATGACCAAAACTCGTCTTTCAACAAGATAATGTGAAAGAGTTGATCAATTTATGCATAATGGGGGGGGGGAGAGTTCATTGAGAGAACACCACTCCCCCTATGTCCATGCCTACATCTAAACAAGATAACAAGTTGAGTATGGTGGGGTGTGCAAGGGTTCAAGCAACATTGCTCGAATCAATGATATTTAGCTCATGCCTTAACTCGCGAAATCTTGCTTCATCCAAGGGTTTTGTGAAAATATCTGCCAGGTTATCATGAGTGTTGACGTAGTTGAGCTCGATTTCCCCTCGCCTTATGTGATCCCGGATAAAGTGATACCGAATCTCAATATGCTTCGTCTTGAAGTGTTGCACCGGGTTGAGAGAAATCTTTATGGCACTTTCATTGTCACACCAAAGAGGCACTTTGTCACAGATGACACCGTAATCCTTTAAAGTTTGCCTCATCCATAAAAGTTGAGCACAACAACTACCGACATCCACATACTCCGCTTCCATGGACGAGAGGGACACACAACTTTGCTTCTTGGAAGACCAACTCACCAAAGAGCAGCCAAGAAATTGGCACCCTCCGGAAGTGGACTTCCTATCCACTTTGTCTCCCGCCTAATCCGAGTCCGAATAGCCTACAAGCTTGAAGTTTGATCCTCTTGGGTACCATAAGCCAAAGTTTGGGGTATGAGCCAAATATCGAAAGATTCGTTTGACCGCCACATAGTGACTTTCCTTAGGTGCGGCTTGAAACCATGCACAAATTCCCACACTCAACATGATATCCGGTCTAGATGCACAAAGGTAAAGCAAGGAGCCAATCATGGAGCGATATACCTTTTGATCCACCGCTTTACCATTGGGATCAATTTCAAGTTGGCACTTGGTGGGAATGGGCGTGGACGCTGGCTTGACATCACTTAGCTTGAATCTCTTAAGCATGTCTTGAGTGTATTTGGCTTGGTTGATGAAGGTTCCTTCTCTCCTTTGCTTCACTTTGAACCCGAGAAAGAACTTCAACTCTCCCATGGAAGACATCTCGAACTTTGAGGTCATGAGAGCGGCAAATTCATCATTGAAAGCTTTGTTAGGGGAACCAAAGATAACATCATCAACATATAATTGGCATACAAACAACTCCCCTTTGACCTTCTTAGTAAAAAGAGTGGGGTCGATTAGCCCAACTTCAAAACCACGGTCTTGTAACAACTCGGTAAGGTGGTCATACCACGCACATGGGGCTTGTTTAAGGCCATAGAGTGCCTTATCGAGTTGATACACATGATCAGGAAAGTAGGGATCCTCGAACCCGGGGGGTTGCTTGACATAAACCAATTCATTAATAGGACCATTAAGAAAAAGCACTCTTCACATCCATTTGTTGTAACTTAAAGTTACGATGAGAAGCATATGCAATCAACATGCGAATGGATTCAAGACGAGCAACGGGAGCGAAGGTTTCATCATAGTCGACACCCTCGACTTGGGAGTAGCCTTGTGCTACCAAACGAGCCTTGTTGCGAATGATAATCCCATGAGCATCTTGCTTGTTCTTAAATATCCACTTGGTTCCAATGACATTGTGGTTCACCGTCGACCTTGGCACCAATCTCCACACTTTGTTGCGCTCGAAGTTGTTGAGTTCTTCATGCATGGCATTGAGCGAATCCGGATCTTCGAGTCCCTCATAGACCTTGTGGGGTTCGACACAAGAGACAAACGCGTGATGTTCACAATAGTTTGCTAATTGTCTACGAGTGCTTACCCCCTTTCTTAAGCTTCCAAGCACATTCGTCATGAGATGGTCCTTGGTGGAGAGCTTGGAAGCAACCTTGGCTGCACGACGCTCCAATTCCTCCTCGGGGGTGAGACAAGGAGTGGTCACTTGATCATCTCGAGCATCGTCTTGAGCTTGTTCTTGATCTCGTGAAACTTGATCTTGAACTTGCTCGGAGGAGGGAGCTTGACCTTGGGCATCACTTGATGTTATAACACCATCTTGAGATTGATCTTGCCCTTGGTCTTGTTCTTGAGGTAGAGAGCCCTCACTATGTTCTTCGGAAGCATGTGGGTCTTGGGTTGGTGAAGGTTCCACTTGAGTAGAACATTGTCCTTCTCCTTCGGCCACAAGAGGTTCCTCAATGGGTAGGATATGACCAATACCCATTCTTCTTATGGCCTAGGGAGGAATTTCATCACCTACATCACAAGTACCACTTTGCTCCACTTGGGAGCCGTTATTCTCATCAAACTCCACGTTACATGTTTCCTTAATAAGTCCCGTGGACTTATTGAGAACACGGTAAGCATGAGAGTTTGTAGCATAACCAACAAATATGCCCTCATAAGCTCTAGCCTAAAATTTAGACAAACGGACACCTTTCTTGAGAATGAAACACTTACACCCGAATACCCGGAAGTACTTGAGGTTGGGCTTGTTACCGGTGAGTATCTCATATGGAGTCTTGTTCTAGCCTTTGCGGAGGTAGTGCCGATTAGATGCGTGACATGCGGTGTTGATGGCTTCGTCCCAAAAGTTGTAGGGAGACTTGAACTCCGCCATCATGGTCCTTGCCGCATCCATCAACGTCCGGTTCTTCCTCTCCCCTACACCATTTTGTTGAGGGGTATAAGGTGTGGACTATTGATGCTTGATTCCCTCATCACTCAAAAACTTATCCAAGGTGTAGTTCTTGAACTCGGAGCTGTTGTCACTTCTTATTGTCAAGATCTTCGCATTGTGTTGTCGTTGAGCTTCATTTGCAAAGTCGATGATGGTTTGTTGGGTCTCGCTCTTCCTCTTGAATAAATATACCCAAGTGTATCTTGAATAGTCATCTAAAATCACCAAGCAATACTTTCTACCCCCAAGACTATCAAAGGATGGAGGTCCAAAGAGGTCCATGTGAAGGAGCTCCAAAGGCCTCTTCGAGTAGATGATAGTTGTGGGAGGGTGAGCCTTCTCATGTAGCTTTCCTTCAATGCAAGCACTGCAAGCACGATCTTTAGCAAAACTAACATTTGTTAGTCCACGGACATAGCCCCCTTGAGAATACTTTGCAAAGATCTCATATTGATGTGGGCTAAACGGCGATGCCAAAGCCATCCCACGTCAACTTTAGCCATTAGGCATGTCGCGGTCTTAGTGGGTCGCTTTGAAAAGTTAATCACATAGAGACCGTTCTCGACATGCCCAACAAAGGCTACTTTAAGAGCCTTGCTCCACAAGAGGGCCACGGATTCAATATCAAAGAAAGTGGCAAAGCCCATGAGTGCTAGATGACGAACGAAAAGTAAATTGTATGCAAGGGACTCAACAAGCATGACTTTCTCGATCATAAGATCATGAGAAATGACAACTTTGCCGAGTCCCAATACCTTAGAAGACGAGGCATCACCCCACTCAACATTGGTGGGCATGGATGGAATATTTTGCACGTCCACCACCAAGTCCTTGCTTCTGGTCATATGATTAGTAGCTCCACTATCGAGCAACCATGACCCCCCACCGGAAGCAAACACCTATAAGAGATCAATGCTTGGTTTTAGGTACCCATTTTGTAATGGGTCCTTTGATGTTAGTAACAAGGGTCTTAGGAACCCAAATAGACCATTCAATCTACTCATAAGGAGAACCAACAAATTTGGCATAAACATGCCCATCTCTAGCGCGGCACAACACATAAGAAGGGTTAAAGTCGCCGGCTTTGTTGGGAAGGGGAGCGTTTCCCTTCTTGGCATCACTACCCTTCATGGAGTTTTTCTCCTTATCCTTAGTAGCACCCTCACCCTCCTTCACAAAGGTTTGCTTAAGAGGAGGAGGTCGTTTGGCCTTGTCATTCTTCTTCTCGTTCTTGGACTTGGGCACGTACCCAATCCCTTCCTTGGCCACCACTCCCTTTTGGTTGGTCAAGAGGTCGTTGAGGCTCTTCTCGCCTTGTATGCAAGACACGAGACCTTTCTCGAGTTGCACCTTTAGCTTAGTGTTCTGCTCAACAACACGGGTTAGTAGCATTTGCATTATCAATTAAGATCATACGAGGAAAGGTGGCTGAGGGAGTCCTGGATTAGAGGGTCTCCGGACAGCCGGACTATATCCTTTGGCCGGACTATTGGACTATGAAGATACAAGATTGAAGACTTCATCTCGTGTCCGGATAGGACTCTACTTGGCGTGGAAGGCAAGCTAGGCAATACGGATATGTATATCTCCTCCGTTGTAACCGACCTTGTGTAACCCTAGCCCCTTCAGGTGTCCATATAAACCAGAGGGTTTTAGTCCGTAGGACAACATACAATCATACCATAGGCTAGCTTCTAGGGTTTAGCCTCTCCGATCTCGTGGTAGATCAACTCTTGCAATACTCATATCATCAAGAAAAAATCAAGCAGGACGTAGGGTTTTACCTTCATCAAGAGGGCCCGAACCTGGGTAAAACATCGTGTTCCCTGCCTCATGTTACCATCCGCCTTAGACGCACAGTTCGGGACCCCCTACCCGAGATTCGCCGGTTTTGACACCGACATTGGTGCTTTCATTGAGAGTTCCTCTATGTCGTTGCCGTTAGGCTTGATGGCTCCTGCGATCATCGATAGCGATGCAGTACAGGGTGATACTTTTCTCCCCGGACAGATCTTTGTGTTCGGCGGCTTCGCACTGCGGGCCTACTCGCTTGGCCATCTGGAGCAGATCGAAAGTTATGCCCCTGGCCACTAGGTCAGGTTTGGAAGCTTAAACTACACGGCCGATATCTGCGGAGACTTGATGTTCGACAGATTCGAGCCCCTGCCTTGTGCGCCGCGCGGTCACGATGAGTACGATTTAGCTCTACCATCGGACCGTATTCAGGAGATCGCACCGGCAGCCGCTCCGAGCCTCAATTCGGAGCCAGTTGCGCCATCCATGGACGGGTGGATGGACCCCATCACGGAGGCCATTTCCTCAGTGGCGATCGAGCCGAATATCGACCTTACCCTTCAGGAGAGCCGTGTTGCCAAACTTCCGGATCCTTCTCCGGCCACGGACTCCGAACCGCCTACGCCCGTTCCTGTCGAATCCGATCGGGCGTTGATCATGGAGTTTACCTCTGCGGATATTTTTCAGCACTCGCCCTTTGGCGACATACTGAACTCATTAAGGTCTCTCTCCTTGTCAGGAGAGTCCTGGCCAAACTACGTCCGGCAGGATTGGGATGCAGATGATGAATAAATTTGCCGCCCACCCACCACCCACTTAGTAGCCATTGTCAACGACTTAACCGAGATGCTTGACTTCGACTCCGAAGACATCGACGGTATGGACGACGATGCGGGAGACGAAGAGGAACCACTGCCCATAGGGCATTGGACAGCCACCTCATCATACGATATATACATGGTGGATACACCCAAAGAAGGCAATGGCGACGAGACAACATAGGATGACCCCTCTAAAAAGCAACCCAAGCGCCGGCATCAGCGGCGCCGCTCTAAGTCCCGCCAAGGCAAAAGTGGTGATACCGGCACCGGAGATAATAGCACTCCGGACAGTGCCGAAGACAACAACAATCCCCTCCAGCAAGATTTAGAGCAGGAGGATGAAGGAGCCAGCCCGCTTGAGAGAGCGGCAGATGGAGAGGCGGAGGATGATAATTACATGCCTCCCTCCGAAGACGAGGCAAGCCTCGACGAGGATGAATTCGTCGTGCCAGAGGATCCCGTCAAACAAGAGCGCTTCAAGCGCCGGCTTATAGCAACGACAAATAGCCTCAAGAAAAAGCAGCAGCAACTTCAAGCTGATCAAGATTTGCTAGCTGACAGATGGACTGAAGTCCTGGCGGCTGAGGAATATAAACTCGAACGCCCCTCCAAGAGTTACCCAAAGTGCAGGTTGCAACCCCGACTGGAGGAGGAAGCACCGAAACCAACATCCCCGGCATATGACGCGGCTGATTGGCCACCTCGTGGCCGCGACAGAGAGGCATTCCATACAAAAACTCAGCCCGCACCCTGACGCCATTCAAATAAAAAAGCATGGGGAAACACACCAGACCTGTGAGACATATTGGAGGACAAAGCAAAACATGCAAGATCGATCTACGGATCACGGGGGCGCGCCACTATGCGAGACGATAATCGTCACGCCAGATACAGTAAAAGTAAGTCCGGCCGGGCCGAACACAGCGGGCAAGACCCATTCGAGCTGTGTCGCGATATAGCCCAATACAGAGGCACCACACACCCCCTATGCTTCACAGACGAAGTAATGGATCATCAAATCCTAGAGGGTTTCAAACCCGTAAATATTGAATCATACGACGACACAACAGATCCTGCGGTATGGATCGAGGATTTCCTCCTCCACATCCACATGGTCCGCGGCGATGGCTTACATGCCATCAAATACCTCCCACTAAAGCTTAAAGGACCAGCGCGGCATTGGCTTAACAGCTTGCCAGCAGAATCCATTAGCTGTTGGGAAGATCTGGAAGCCGCATTCCTCGACAACTTTCAGGTCACTTATGTGCGACCACCAGATGCCGATGACTTGAGCCACATAATTCAGCAGCCAGAAGAATTGGCCAGGCAATTCTGGACTCGGTTCCTAACAAAGAAAAATCAAATCGTCGATTGTCCGGATGCAGAGGCCTTAGCAGCCTTCAAACACAACATTCGCGACGAGTGGCTAGCCCGGCACCTTGGTGAGGAAAAGCTGAAATCTATGGAAGCCCTCAGGACACTCATGACCCGCTTTTGTGCGGGAGAAGATAGCTGGCTGGCTCGCAGTAACAATATGTGAAAGAACCATGGTACTTCGGATACCAAGGACGGCAATAGCAGGTCACGTCGCAATAAACATAAGCGCCGCATTAACAGCGATAATACTGAAGATACGACAGTCAATGCCGGATTCAAAGGCTCTAAACCCGGTCAGCGGAAAAAGCCATTCAAAAGAAGCACTCCGGGCCCGTCCAGTTTGGACCGTATACTCGATCGCTTGTGTCAAATACACGGCACCCCCGACAAGCCAGCCAACCACACCAACAGGGATTGTTGGGTGTTCAAGCAGGCCGGCAAGTTAATTGCCGAAGACAAAGATAAGGGGCCACATAGCGATGACGAGGAAGAGCCGCGGCAGCCGAACACCGAAGGACAGAAGAGGTTCCCCCCACAATTGCGGACGGTGAACATGATATACGCAACCCACATCCCCAAGAGGGAGCGGAAGCGTGCGCTCAGGGACGTATATGCGTTGGAGCCAGTCGCCCCAAAGTTCAACCCATGGTCCTCCTGTCCGATCACCTTCGATCACAGGGACCACCCCACTAGTATCCGTCATGGTGGATTCGCCGCACTGGTCCTAGACCCAATCATTGACGAATTTCACCTTACTCGAGTCCTTATGGATGGCGGCAGCAGCCTGAACCTGCTCTATCAGGACACAATGCGCAAAATGGGTATAGACCCCTCAAGGATCAAACCCACAAAAACGACCTTTAAAGGCGTCATTCCAGGTGTAGAGTCCCATTGCATAGGCTCAATTACACTGGAAGTGGTCTTCGGATCCCCGGATAACTTCTGAAGCGAAGAATTAATCTTCGATATAGTCCCGTTCCGCAGTGGTTATCATGCACTGCTCGGGCAAACCGCATTTGCAAGATTCAATGCGGTACCGCATTATGCATACCTCAAGCTCAAGATGCCAGGACCTCGGGGGGTCATCACAGTTAATGGAAACACAGAGCGCTCTCTCCGTACGGAGGAGCACACTGTGGCCCTCACAGCAGAAGCGCAAAGCAGCCTCTCAAGGCAATCCACCAGTTCGACGTTTCAAGACCCGAACACCCTCAAGCGCGCTCGGAGTAATCGACAACTAGACCGCCTGGCACGATCTGAGCTCGTGTAGCAATGCGGCCCCCACACCAGTCCTAGCCAAACAGCGAAATCCATGCCACGCGTACATAATTACGCATTAAAAATACCATGGGCACAGGCGGGGAGGGGGACACAACTACGGCACGCCCCAATACGCGGCTTAAACCGCACTAGGGGCTTCCCGCTTTGTTATTTTTCTCTTTCAAGACTTTAATCTCTGGAAACCCTGTCCGGCAGCATGATTGCCGAACACACGATGCATCAACCAAGGAGGGAGAAAGATAAGTCACACCACGGAACTCCCAGGTGGATTATGATAACGAGTGAAATATTTGTTTAATACTATTCCTCAGCTTGCCCTTGGAAGGGACATAGTCCTACTTTTTGCTTATCGCACTATATGTATCATTCTGCTTTAATGCATCTTTTTGAATAAACAACGCATAACATTACTACTATTATTGCATTCTTGTTTTATATATATGTGTTCATTAATGACACCTTGCAACCGTACATTTTGGTATGGCCAACACACCAGGGGCTTAAGCACCCCACAATTTGGTGTGAGAAGTCCGAACACTTTCACAAGTGCGACACCCCGAACTTATAGCATTATAAGCATCAGCTCCGAATCATGTCTTTGGTCAAATGTTGGGTTTGCCCGGCTCCTATGTTTTGGTACCTTGCGTTTCGCTCCATCGGCTAAGGTAGCGCTAGGAGAACTACTGCGATTGTGCCCCAGTTCTACTGGGCTAAGCACCTTAGTAGAGAAAGCTAAAACTGACTGTCATGATAAGGCGAGAGACTGGTCGCTGTTCGGCGAGGTTTTGAGTCCCTAAAACTTATGCCGCTTAGAGCGAGGAGCCGGTCATGTCCGGCTTAAAGGCGTGTATCACGCCCCGAATTCAGCCTTCCGAATACCAGGGGCTTCGCCGAAATTTAAAATTATAGAATTCTATGGCTAAGTGAGAGTGATAAAGCATTATTAGTCCGGTTGCCTTGTTCGCTGTGCTGAGCACCTCCCTCGAAGGACCCAAAAATGGGAACAAGAGTGCTCAGGTTTATCCCGAACACCCCAGGACTCGCGGCATGGGGGAAGAAGCCGAGGACTAGCCATCTCTCAGATTGGATAAATAGCCAAACAGAAGGTGATATTTTAAATTCAAACAAGCGTTGCATAGCGCATATGAAACAAGTTTTCATCATACAGGATCACACGAGCAAGTTTACTCAAATATTACATCCTTTGAACATTCGTCCGCTACAATACGGGCACCCTTCGGGACACCCTCATAATAAATTTCGGGGGTGCGATGCTCCTTGCCCTGCGGCGGTCCTTCCTTGATCAGCTTCACGGCGTCTAGCTTAGCCCATTGCACCTTCACACGGGCGAAAGCCCGGCATGCACCTTCGATGCAGACGGACCGCTTGACGACTTCCAGCCATGGGTAGGCAGCCACAAGCCGCCTCACCAGGCCGAAGTAGCTGTTCGGAAGGGCGTCCCCAAGCCACAGCCGGACTATAAAGCCCTTCATGGCCTGTTCGGCCGCCTTGTGTAGCTCGACCAGCTGCTTCAGCTGGTCGCTCATAGGCACCGGGTGTTCGGTCCCAGCATACTGAGACCAGAACAGCTTCTCCATTGAGCTTCCCTCCTTGGCCTGGTAAAATTGTGCGGCATCCGACACGCTGCGGGGCAAATCTGCTAATGCTCCTGGAGAGCTCTGGATTCGGGTAAGTAACAGGTAATTTACTTTCACATGCTTGCTTTGCATATAGAATGCCTTACCCGCCGCTATTTTCTTCATCGCGTCAATCTCCTGGAGGGCCTTTTGGGCTTCGGCCTTGGCACTTTTTGCACTCTCGAGGGCCGCGGCAAGCTCAGACTCTCGCGTCTTCGAGTCAAACTCCAACGCCTCGTGCTTCGTCACGAGAGCCTGGAGCTCTTGTTGCACCTCGCCCACACGAGCCTCTTGCTTTTCCCACTCGGTGCGCTCCTTGGCCGCTTTATCTTCGGCCTTGGTTAGCGTTTGCTTCAGGGTCGCCACCTCGGTCGTGGCCCCTGGCAAATATATGATGATCCTGTCATTTTGCAATCGCATCTTCTTTTATATATACATATCTATAGACAGGGTATTACTTACCCTTGTTCTCCTCGAGCTGCCTCTTGGCAAGGCCGAGCTATTTCTTGGACCCCTTGAGGTCCTGCTTCAGTTAGGCGACCTCCGCAGTCAGTGCGGCTGAGGCCAGCAGCAAAGCCTGCATACGCATATTGACATACTTAAATTAGACTCCTGCAATATTGTTTGATCCTCTGTTTGGCTTTTCTTTGTGAACACCAAACAGAGCATCAGGGGCTACTATCTATACGGTAATATTTTTCCTATATTTTAACACTTACCTCAAAGCCTGTTAGAAGGCTGGCACAGGCTTCAGTCAATCCGCTCTTGGCGGACTGAACCTTCTGGACCACCGCACTCATAATAGTACGGTGCTCGTCGTCGATGGAAGCACTGCGAAGCGCTTCCAGCAGATTGTCCGGCGCCTCTGGATGGACAGAGGTCACCGGCATAGGCGTCTTGCCCCTCTTGGAAGGAGGCCGCCTGCCCGAGTCCGGAACCACTGGAGGTTCCGGCGCGGTGTTCGGCTGAGGGACGGACTCGGGGCCCTCAGGGGCCTCGTCCCCTCTGCCCGCGGAGTCCGGACGGTCGCCTTGAGGCGCCTCCGGGACTGTCTCCCCTTGGCCCGGTGCCTCTTGAGACAATACCTCAGCGTCGTCCGCAGGGCAAGGGGAGGTGGCGGTCGGAAGTGGATCGCCATCCATATCCGACGAGCCCAGGGAGCCGTCCGATGATACATCGATACAGGCTCGTGGCGGCCTGTATAATCATATTCGGCGTTAGGGGAAGCAGTGCGCAAAAGGATACTATGAGTTACTCTGGTGTCCGAGTACTTACGACCTTCCCAGGGGCTTGGCCCTGGGAAACCACTCGTCTTTGCCTTCGGCGGCGGCGGTGGAGCTGCCCGGAAGGAGAGTCCTTCCCTTCTTGGACCCTTCACCCCCCAGTTGGGGCGGCCTTCCTTTTCTTGTCTCCCCCAACTGAAGGGGGAGCATCTTCTTCTTCCTCCTCATCTTCGGGGCAGGAGTGTGCCGTAGAGTCATCGGACGATGAGTCCGATAACACCTGGCATCGGGAACTCTTTCCGGTTCCCTTGGTCTTCTTGGTCTTCTCTGGCACCTTGTAAGGAGCCGGAGTTAGCATCTCCGTTAGGAGAGTGTTTGCTGGGCCTTCGGCCAAGGGAGCCAGACAGTCGATCTGTCCGACCATTTCCTGCCAGTCCTGTCAAAGGAACGGGAGCTTAGATCCCGCATAGAGTCGAACTATGAAAAACAACTATCCTGTAAGAGGTAAAACAGCTTACCGCCCTCGCTTGGCGCTTCGCGCAGAATCGGCGATCCTCGGTAGTAGGAGGAGGAACCTCAGCGCCCTTGAATAGCACCTTCCAGGAATCCTCGTGTGTTGTATCGAAGAGCCTGTTCAGAGTTTGGTGCTGGGTTGGGTAGAACTCCCACAAGTTGAAGGCCCGTTGTTGACACGGGAGGATCCGGCGGATGAGCATGATCTGGACTACGTTGACGAGTTTGAGCTTCTTGTTCACCATGTTTTGAATACATGTTTGGAGTCCAGTCAGCTCTCCCGAACTACCCCAGGACAGGCCCTTCTCTTTCCAGGAGGTGAGCCGTGTGGGGATGCCAGATCGGAACTCGGGGCCGCCGCCCATTTAGGGTCACGCGGCTCGGTGATGTAGAACCACCCCGATTGCCACCCCTTTACGGTCTCCACGAAAGTGCCCTTGAGCCATGTGACGTTGGGCATCTTGCCCACCATGGCGCCTCCGCACTTCGCCTGGCGGCCGCCCACTACCTTTGGCTTGACATTGAAGGTCTACAGCCATAAGCCGAAGTGGGGCTTGATGCGGAGGAAGGCCTCGCAAACGACGATAAACGCCGAGATGTTGAGGATGAAGTTCGGCGCCAGATTGTGGAAATCCAGGCCGTAGTAGAACATGAGCCCCCGGACGAATTGGTGGATAGGGAATCCCAGCCCGCGGAGAAAGTGGGTAAGGAACACTACCCTCTCATGGGGCCTGGGGGTGGGGATGAGCTGCCCCTCATCTGGGAGCCGGTGCGCGATGTTGTCGGGCAGGTATCCGGCTCTCCTCAGCTTCTTGATGTGTCCCTCCATGACGGAGGAGACCATCCACTTGCCTCCCGCTCCGGACATGATTGGAGAAGGTCAAGGTGGGAAATGCGGACTTGGGCGCTAGAGCTCGAGTGTGCGAGAATGGATGAGCAAGGAGGAAGAAGGCGTGGATGAAAAGGTGAATCCTTATCCCTTTATATGGGCGGACGAAACTATGCATCCCCACTAGCCTGATAAAACTCGCTTATCCCCCAAATGCCGTAAGTGATGGCGCGGTTGGGTTACCCATGCCCGTATTGATGAGAATCCCGTGATAAGGGGACATGATCTCTGCTTTGACAAGATGTGTCAAAAAACTGCCTCGCATTATGTGCGGGGCTAGCTGAAGCAAACGGTTTGAATAATCACTGGGCCATGAAATAATGTCGTCTTGCCAAAACAAGTCAGCAAATTGGATTTGCGAAAATATTATTCTCTCTACGGTGGTATGTGGAACTTATTTTGCAGGGCCGGACACTATCCTTGTATTCAAATTCTTCTGTGATGTATTCGAAGGAGGAACCCGCCTTGCAATGCCGAAGACAATACTGCGCGCCGGAATCATCGTCATTGAAGCCTGGTTCAGGGGCTACTGAGGGAGTCCTGGATTAGGGGGTCTCCGAACAGCCGGACTATATCCTTTGGCCGGACTGTTGGACTATGAAGATACAAGATTGAAGACTTCGTCTCGTGTCCGAATGGGACTCTACTTGGCGTGGAAGGCAAGCTAGGCAGTACGGATATGGATATATCCTCCTTTTGTAACTGACCTTGTGTAACCCTAACCCTCTCCGGTGTCTATATAAACCGGAGGGTTTTTAGTCCGTAGGACACAACAACTACAACATACAATCATACCATAGGCTAGCTTCTAGGGTTTAGCCTCTCTGATCTCGTAGTAGATCTACTCTTGTACTACCCATATCATCAATATTAATCAAGCAGGACGTAGGGTTTTACCTCCATCAAGAGGGCCCGAACCTGGGTAAAACTTCATGTCCCCTGCCTCCTGTTACCATCCGCCTAGACGCATAGTTCGGGACCCCTACCCGAGATCCGCCGGTTTTGACACTGACAACCGCCCTAGTCCTTGCTGAGCATTGGCGGTACCACCGCCCGGAAGCAGCAGTACAACCGCTTGAACAAAACTGGTCAGTGCCAAGACCCAGTGCTACAACCGCTCTAGAGAGCGGTACAACCGCTGGAGCCCACAGTAGACAGTAGGAAGGAAGGGGAAGACAAGAGAGGGGTGAGGTAAGTGTACGTGAATGGATACCCCCAACACTTTCCAATGTGGATTCCCTCTTGATACTACGGGTTCCCTATGACCAAAAGTGATAAACAAACGTGTAGACAACACCATCTTCGATCCTTTTTTTCTTCAGAGAGAATAGTTAACCGAAGAATACCTAAAACCGAAACCTGAAGCACTTAGCATAAGATTAGGTCAATAAAGGGTTGTCATCATCCTCCAAAACACAAAGTATGGAAATGACCTTACAACCACCCACGATGGAATTTTATTTATATGATGAGCATAAGGAGATGTCACTTCGTGATTTTTGTTGGGTTTGTTTGATCCCTTTTGAGGGCAGTGTAGAGGAACCACATCATGGTGATGTGGAAGGGTTTATTGATACAATTGCTGCAGGGGAAACGAGGAAAGTTTCCGATGCAATAATTACTAGCATACATTTTCCTGTTTTACGTTACTTCACAATATTTACTAGTGATGATTAATTGGTCGTGGAAACAGTGGCAACGTTAGTGCCCCTGATATTGTTATTTTGTGCCATGCCTTGTTCCGTGATGACACATTTAGTATGGGCGCTATTGTTGCAAAGCGGTTAAATCTTAACTGTACTAAGGGCCCCGTCCTTGGAGGCATCTTCGCCTCGCGCCTCATTGCACATTTTAACATACCTATTAGGCATTATGAGAAAGAAGGAAAGTTGCTGCCTCCTGTTTTTCTAGACTATAAGAGTATGGTAGCACATGATTTTATCATTAAGAATAAGGAAAAGATGCTTAAGTACAAGCTGTTATTTGATAAAAATCACCATGAGACTATTACTTTGCATGCTCCTTCCTTGTTTGACTTATCTGCAGGCAAGTACCTTGTTCCGCCGGAGGCCATTCACGCCTACCGAAACACCACACCAGCAAGAGAGCCAGAGCCGGAACAACAATTTGATCCTCATCGGCAGTCTGTTTATTAGTGGAATCCGGAAGAGATCGCCAACCAGTGGCACCAGGGGGATTCTTCTTAGTACGACCCCAACTATTACTTTGGATATCCGCCAGGCCAACCGTGGCCATAGACCAACTTAGGCCAAAAGCCTAAGCTTGGGGGAGTACGTATTTCTCACCGACATTACATTCCTATTCACACACTCATGCTAGTTGTCGGTGCTCATACTTTTTCATTGTAATATCCATGCTAGTTTATTTTCCTTTTTATGCTCTCTTCTTGTGTGTTTGATAAACCTTAAGAAAAAACAAAAAATTTAGTTGTAGATTTTTAGCTAGTTTACTTTTCATGCTGTAGTAGTAGTAATTAAAACGAAAACCCCAAAAGATTTCTCGTTCTTCTTTTGCTTGTTGGGAGCTTTCCCGTGTAAATAGTTTTGTTTCTTTTCTTTGGGGGTCAAGAGGAGAAGACCATAATGAAAATGTTGAGTGGCTCTTATATGCATTATTGTTGATCTAACAAAGAGCCCATATTACCTTGTCTTCTCTCTTGACTTGAATGTTTGCAGATTCCAGCTTAGTCCAATGCTCGTGCACTATTATTATTTTCCACAATATTCGGTCGTGCAAGTGAAAGGTAATAGTGATGATTATATGATGAACTTATTGAGATGAGAAAAGCTGGCATGAACTCGACCTCTCTTGTTTTTGTAAATATGATTAGTTCATCATTCCCGATTCAGCCTATTATGAAAGAAACATGTTTGCAATGAACATTAGAGATTATAGTTGCTTATGCCATGCTTAATTAGCTAGGAGCTTATAATGGTTTACCTTGCGTGCCAACATGCTATTAAAATGGTTGTGATGTGGTATGATAGGGTGGTATCCTCTTTTGAACGATTCGAGTGGCTTGACTTGGCACATGTTCATGCATGTAGTTGAAACAAAATCAACATAGCCTCTACGATATTTATGTTCATGGTGCATTATATCCTACTCATGCTTGCATTCGGTGTTGATTAATTTTAATGCATGTTCATGACTATTGTCGCTCTCTAGCTGGTCGCTTCCCAGTCTTTTTCTAGCCTTCACTTGCACTAAGCGGGAATACTGCTTGTGCATCCAACTCCATAAACCCCAAAGTTGTTCCATATGAGTCCACCATACCTACCTATATACGGTATCTACCGGCCGTTCCAAGTAAATTTGTATGTGCCAAACTCTAAACCTTCAAATAAACATTCTGTTTTGTATGCTTGAATAGCTCATGTATCAACTAGGGTTGTCTGTATCTTCCATGCTAGGCGGGTTATTCTCAAGAGGAGTGGACTCCGCTCCTCACTCATGAGAAAATGGCTGGTCACCGGGATGCCCAGTCCCATGCTTTATGCAAATCAAATCAAAATAACTGCAAACAAAACTCCCCTAGGACTCTTGTTAGTTGGAGGCACTCGTTGTTTTGAGCAAGCCTTGGATTGATGCTTGTTGGTGGAGGGGGAGTATAAACTTTACGCCTATAATGTGTGTAGCATGGAAGATATCGAGATCTCTCAGTTGTTATGTTGACAATGAAAGTATACCGCTCAAATATTATTCATATCTATTTCAAAACCAAGCTCTGGCACCTCTACAAATCCCTACTTCCCTCTGCGAAGGGCCTATCCATTTACTTTTATGTTGAGCCATCATCCTCTTATTAAAAAGTACCAGTTGGAGAGCGCCGTTGTCATTTGCATCCATTACTATTAATTTACATTGAGTATGACTTGACTGGATGTCTTTTACCATTAATTACAATGTCTAGTCAGTCCTTGATCTTTAAAGGTGCTCTGCATTTATGTTTTGCGATCTCAGAAAGGGCTAGCAAGATACCATCTTGTCATATCATATCATGATTGTTTTGAGAAAGTGTTGTCATCCGAGATTTATTATTATTGCTCGCTAGTTGATTATGTCATTGATATGAGTAAACATGAGACCTAAGTGTTATTGTGAATATGGTTAGTTCATAATCTTTGCTGAAAACTTGAATGCTGACTTTACATATTTACAACAACAAGAGCAAACAGAGTTTGTAAAAGGTTTTCTTTATCACTTTCAGTTTATCAACTGAATTGCTTGACGACAAGCAAAGGTTTAAGCTTGGGGGAGTGATAACCCGCAAGTATAGGGGATCGCAACAGTTTTCGAGGGTAAAGTATTCAACCCAAATTTATTGATTCGACACAAGGGGAGCCAAAGAATACTCTCAAGTATTAGCAGCTGACTTGTCTATAGAACCACACCTAGAAACTTAATATCTGCAGCAAAGTGTTTAGTAGCAAAGTAATATGATACTAGTGGTAATGGTAGCTAAAGGTAACAGTAGTAAAAGTAATGTTTTTGGTATTTTATAGTGATGATAGCAATAGCAACAGGAAAGTAAATAAGTGAAGAACAATATATGGAAAGCTCGTAGGCAATGGATCGGTGATAGAGAATTATGCCGGATGTGGTTCATCATGTAACAGTCATAACCTAGGGTGACACAGAACTAGCTCCAGTTCATTGATATAATGTAGGCATGTATTCCGAATATAGTCATACGTGCTTATGGAAAAGAACTTTCCTGACATCTTTTGTCCTACCCTCCCGTGGCAGCGGGGTCCTTACAGAAACTAAGGGATATTAAGGCCTCCTTTTAATAGAGAACCGTAACAAAGCATTAACACATAGTGAATACATGAACTCCTCAAACTACGGTCATCACCGGTAAGTATCCCGATTATTGTCACTTCGGGGTTAACGGATCATAACACATAATAGGTGACTATAGACTTGCAAGATAGGATCAAGAACACTCATATATTGATGAAAACATAATAGGTTCAGATCTGAAATCATGGCACTCGGGCCCTAGTGACAAGCATTAAGCATAGTAAAGTCATAGTAACATCAATCTCAGAACATAGTGGACACTAGGGATCAAACCCTAACAAAACTAACTCGATTACATGATAGATACCATCCAACTGATCACCGTCCAGCAAGCCTACGATGGAATTACTCATGCACGGCGGTGAGCATCATGAAATTGGTGATGGAGGATGGTTGATGATGACTGAGGGAGTCCTGGATTAGGGGGTGTTCGGATAGCCGAACTATACCTTCAGCCGGACTCCTGGACTATGAAGATGCAAGATTGAAGACTCTGTCCCATGTCCGGAAGGGACTTTCCTTGGCGTGGAAGGCAAGCTTGGCGATACGGATGTTCAGATCTCCTACCATTGTAACCGACTCTATGTAACCCTAACCCTCTCTAGTGTCTATATAAACCGGGGGGGTTTAGTCCGTAGGACAACATACACATCAACAATCATACCATAGGCTAGCTTCTAGGGTTTAGCCTCTCTGATCTTGTGGTAGATCTACTCTTGTACAACCCATATCATCAATATTAATCAAGCAGGACGTAGGGTTTTACCTCCATTGAGAGGGCCCGAACCTGGGTAAAACTTCGTGTCCCGTGCCTCCTGTTACCATCCGGCCTAGACGCACAGTTCGGGACCCCCTACCCGAGATCCGCCGGTTTTGACACCGACATTGGTGCTTTCATTGAGAGCTCCTCTGTGCCGTCGCCGTCAGGACCGATGGCTCCTACGATCATCAATAGCGATGCAGTCTAGGGTGAGACCTTCCTCCCCGGACAGATCTTCGTCTTTGGCGGCTTTGCACTGCGGGCCAATTCACTTGGCCATCTAGAGCAGATCGAAAGCTACGCCCCTGGCCGTCAGGTTAGATTCGGAAATTTAAACTACACGGCTGACATCCGCGGGGACTTGATCTTCGAGGAACTCGAACCACCGCCGAGCGCGCCGCACTGTCATGACGAGCATGATCTAGCTCTGCCGCCGAATAGTGCCTTGGAGGCCGCACTCGCGTCGGCTCTGACCCTTAGTTCGGAGCCAGCCGCGCCGATCGAGGATGGCCGGTTGGACGCCACCTCGGGGGTTGTGATCCCAACGGCGGTTGAGCCGAACACCAGCCCTGTAATCTGCGAGACTCGTGACTCCATGAAGCCGGATTCTTCTCCGGACTCCGAACCCTCCGCGCCCCTGCCGATCGAATCCGATTGGGCGCCGATCATGGAGTTCACGACCGCGGACGTATTTCAGCACTCGCCTTTCGGCGATATTCTGAAGTCACTGAAGTCTCTCTCTTTATCAGGAGAGCCCTGGCCGGACTACGGTCAGCAAGGTTGGAGTACGGACGATGAAGAAATTCAAAGCCCACCCACCACCCACTTTGTAGCCACTGTCAACGATTTGACCGACATGCTCGACTTTGACTCCGAAGACATCGACGGTATGGACGCTGATGAAGGAGACAATGAAGAACCAGCGCCTGTTGGGCCCTGGAACGCCACCTCGTCATATGACGTATACACAGTGGACGCACCAAAAGATGACAACGAGGAGCGGAAGGACGCACCGAAGGCCCGTTCCCTCGAAAAGCAGTCAAAACAGCGACGCAAGCGCCGCCCCAAATCCCGCCTCGATAGAAATAGCGATCACACAGACCCAGTGCTGGAGCAGGGCGAACCGCTGCCGGACAACAGCAATCCGGATATCCAAACCGAACAAACAAATCCTATCAGGGATAATGGTCCGGACGACATAACGCCAGACAGGCACCCGGAGCATGAGAATGCCCGCGAAAGGCTCGTTTCCACCGCAAGGAGCCTTAAAAAGCAGAAGCGAAGGCTCAAGGCCGCGCAAAACAAACTCCAATTCAGATGGAGTAAAATACTTAATACAGCAGCAATGTACGGCGACGATCGCCCCTTAAAGAGCTACCCAAAGCGGAAGCTGCTACCCGAATTCGATGAGGAGGCCTCCAACCCCCCACAACCAAATATCAAAGCAACCACCTGGTTGGATAGATGACCCCTCTATCAACACAGAACGGCATACAATGCCGCTCACAATACAACACGCGACCCACGCGAGGGCTCGCACCCAAAGGACGGCGCAACAAGATCCATCTATGGACCACGCAAGTGCGCCCCAGCATACAATGCAACACAACAAGCATCATAACAATGTGGTACACCCAGTTAAAAGGGTGCCGCACACCCCCTATGTTTCACCGATGAGGTGCTGGACCATGAATTTCCAGAGGGATTCAAGCCCGTAAACATAGAGGCATACGATGGGACAACAGACCCTAGGGTTTGGATTGAGGACTATATCATTCATATCCATATGGCTCGAGGAGATGATCTCCACGCCATCAAATACTTACCCCTCAAGCTCAAAGGGCCAGCTCGTCACTGGCTCAAAGGCCTCCCCGAAAGCTCCATTGGAAGTTGGGAAGAGCTCGAAGACGCCTTTCGGGAAAATTTTCAAGAAACTTATGTCCGACCTCCGGATGCGGACGATTTGAGTCATATAACTCAACAGCCCGGAGAGTCAGCCCGAAAGCTTTGGAACAGGTTTCTCACTAAAAATAACCAGATTGTCGACTGTCTGGACGCCGAAGCCTTGGCAGCTTTCAAGCATAGCGTCCATGACGAATGGCTCGCCAGACACCTCGACCAAAATAAGCCAAGAACGATGGCCGCATTAACAAACCTCATGACCCGGTTTTGCGCGGGTGAGGATAGCTGGCTAGCCAGATGCAGCACCGGCGACCCCAGTGTTGACACATGATTTTGGCGCAATACATAATGCGATGGAGATGGCCTCAAATGACAAAATATTCTAAATGAGAATTTTCACATTGCCGAGTGGAACAATTTTGATGTTTGGACCATAATCATTCGGCATCATATCAAAGACCAAAACTACACTCAGATTGTCATGTTTAGGTGTTCTGAGTGCTTTTTGGTCAAGTACGCCTCCAGGACAATCTCGGATGAAGGAATGCTCTACATGAATTGTCTTCGTCTCGTCGAATCGGTCGATTTTGATATAAAAATCATCTCAATCCGAGTTCGTATGCAAAAGTTAGAGCTATCTGGATGCGGCCCTGTCAAAAGGCGAAATATGACGCGGAAGACCAGACATGTCTTGGCAAGTGTCTGATGTAGTGCGTGACTGTTTTGGCCCAGAAGATGGCCTCGGATCAGAAAACGTTCAACATGAAAGTTTTTCGTCTCGTCAAAACGGTCAACTTTGCTTTTGGACACATTTTCATCCGAGGTCGTTTACTGCCTCAAAAACCTTGCCGGGGAAAGCTTGCCGCCGTGAACAGTAACCTTGCTGGGGGAGAGCTTGCCGCCGTGAACAGTAACCTGCCGGGGAAAGCTTGCCGCCATGAACAGTAACCTTGCTGGGGAAAGCTTGCCACCGTGAACAGTAACCTTGCCGGGGAAAGCTTGCCGCCGTGAACAGTAACCTTGCCGGGGGAAAGCTTGCCGCCGTGAACAGTAACCTTGCCGGGAAAGCTTACTGCTGTGAACAGCAGAAACTGTCGAGGCCAATCCGACCAGATGCTGAAGATGGGCTCAAATACTTATCTAGATGGCTTCGGATGAAGAAGTGTTCAACATAGGAGTTGTTCGTAACGTCAAAACTGTCAACTTTGCTTTTGGAGTCATCATCATCCGACGTAGTATACGACCTGCAGAGACGCTGCAAGAGTCGGACGGTCCAGTCAGCTAGATGAACGAGTCCGACTCGAAATTAGAGATGACCCCGTGGAGTATTCAAGATGGCCTTATTTGGAAAAGTGATCAACATACGGATTGTTGGCCTCGTTGAAGCACAAATAATTGATATTTGAACCGTCTCCATCGGAAGTCATATGCAGATTCCACAGCCTACGCAAGGAGCAAGACAGAAGATTGGACCAAATTCGGGCTGAATCCGAGTGGGACCAGAACTAGGATTCCAGGACGTGAATTGATGTAATTTTCTTGTAAGGAAAGCCTAGATAAATACTTTGCTTGTACGGGAAGTCCAGCCGCCTCTTATATATGTTGGGGGTGACGGCCGATTGAACAACACACAATCGAACAAATCAATATACTACTTTTTCATCTACGTTTTATCTCTCCACCGTTTTTCTCTCTCGTTCTTCGCTGTTCTTCGTTTGAGAGCTGCGAATCTCGAGGCTCTAGGGGCGAGCGAATCGACCTAGGGCAGCCCATAGCCGCCGCAATCCCTGACGGGGTTCCTCCCGGGTGCGCGGGGTTTCAGGTCTGCAAAAGCGCCCGCCGACTGTCTTGCGTATCGCGCTGTCGGTCGGGCCTCCTTCGACGTGAGCTGCGGTGCATCACCCCCGGCAGCGAGGGTACACGTGACGTGTTCGTGTGTCAACACACTTTTTGGCGACTCCGCTGGGGATCAAAGATCAATCATCATCATCCACCATGTCTGATCTTCCCAAGCCATCTGAGGTAGACGCCGATAACATCATTAAGCCTAGTCTTGATAAGATATCGGCCGATCATCGCCAAGTCTATGAGGAGTACAAGAAGGCGCGCGAAGAGAAGGATTTGCAGGAGTTCCTTGCAAAATTCAAGAAGGATCGCCAAGGCAACATCACTCCGATTGAAGAAATCAGGTTCCCTCCTCTTCAAGCCGAGCAGGTTAAACCCTCTGTAAGTACTGCCTTTTCTCCTGAGCAGTGGGCTGAGATTGAAAGTCGTATTGCTGATGGTAACAATCTAGTCTATCAAACTTTCATAGAAAATACTAATGCTTAGAAGAATATATCTCAATCGCCTAGTGGTAATGATGGTGTAGCGGCTAGTATGCAAAACCCTAATCTGTCTTTGCCCATCTCATCGGCGCCTCCCATGCCGATGACTTATTATCCTGCCCAAACAAATCAGATTGTGGCTGCACCCATTAATCCTATTATGAGCATGCCAGGTTCGGTGGTAACGCCGAACCAAACCCCACCTATAGCTACATCCACTCGACCATTACCAAATTATGGGTCGACATACATGCCACAGTTTTTACCTGCAGCTAGTAACCCTACTCCTCCTATGCCACTGCCACAAGCTTCATCCTCCACTATGGATGATGGTCTAGCTAATCTTAGGGAGGAGATGGCTAAGATGCTTCGAGAGAATTTTGGAGTTGAGTTACCTCGGAATCGGATTTACCAAAAGCCGTACCCCGAGTACTTTGATGCCATCCAGTGCCCTCCCGGATATAAAATTCCTGATTTTGTTAAATTTAATGGAGAAGGCACAAAAACCACATGGGAGCATGTTAGTCAATATTTAGCACAATTGGGTGAGGCGGGCTCATTGAATGAATTGAAAGTGCATTTATTTCCTTTATCATTAACTGGTACTGCGTTTTCATGGTTTTCTTCTTTACCCCATGGTTCCATTCGGGTTTGGTCGCAGCTAGAGCAGAAGTTTCATGATCACTTTTATAGCGGCGACAATGAACTCAAGTTGTCACATCTAACATCGGTTAAACAGAAACATGATGCATCGGTCTTCGATTACGTCAAGAGATTCAGAGAAACAAAAAACCGGTGTTTTAGTTTGGTGATAACCGAGAGGGACTTGGCAGACCTAGTGCTGAGTGGTTTGAGAACTCCCATTAGAGAAAAGCTAGAGGGTTACGAGTTCTTAAATATCAACCAAGTCTTACAAAGGGCTTTGGCTCAGGAAAGCCGAAGCAAAGACCTCAAAGAAGTGCATAGATACAAAGCCGATCGTCCAAAGATGAATATGGTGGAATATGATAGTGATCACTCGGACGATGAGGGTGATGTTTTTGCTACTGAATTTGTTTGGCCATCTAAGGCCAAACCCTTTACTTGCAATGATCTGAAACCGATTCATAAGAATCGTGATGAAGAGATGAAGTTTACTTTTAACATTGCTAAGTGTGATAGAATATTTGATACTTTGCTGCAGGCTAAGATTATTAGAATATCTCATACTTTACCGCCGTTTGAAGAGCTAAAACGGCGTGTTTATTGCAAGTATCATAATTCTTTTTCTCATGCTACTAACGATTGCAATGTTTTTCGACGACAGATACAATCGGCCATTAATGACGGACGATTGAACTTTTCTGAGATGCAAGTTGATAAACAACCGTTTCCAATGAATACCATGGATTTGGAGGGGAGGAAGCTACTCATTCGGCCGGAGGTAGCCGAATCTGCTAATAAAGCTAATGTCATTGTTGGTGAGCCCAGGAAAGACAAGGAGGACAACAAGGTCTTGGGGAGACAGGTTGTGCTTGATAAGCAACTCGATGGCAAGGAAGTGATCAAAATCACCATCAAGAATCCTACACTCGGGGGGCAACCGCAAGTGCAAGAAAATACTCGTGTTAAATTTGTCAAGCCCAAGAGTCCAGAAGTTGGCAAGTGGAAGAAGAATGAAGCTAAAATGCAGCGCAAGCGGATCAAGCCAACTTTTGATATGTTGCTGTCCAAGTATGCTAACCAGTCGGCCGGTTCTAGTTTTAATCGACCGACTCATCTGAAACGACCAAGGTCACCATCAACTGATATGTTCAGTTGGTATACAAAACCGAGTGGACCAAGGGCGCAGTTTTCAGAAGAGCAGAGGCAATCTGTGTGGGATCGACTTGGTTACTCATATAATGGCCGACTCAACATCAGTGACTATCAGTCTGCTGGTCAAAATATGCGACCGAGTGGAAATTATCCGAGTGTAAGGATGCACCCAGGTGGAAGCTATCCGAGTGAAAAAATGTGGCCAAGTAGATTCCATCCGACTGGATTCCATCCGAGTGACATCCATCCGAGCGGATTCCATCAGAGTAAAAAGCTGCGCCCGAGTGGAAATTTCATGCATCTGGAAAGTCGAAAAGAATGGCGTGTTAAGTCGCCAAGTGTTGCAGCAGTTGAGTTGGGAAAAAGCAAGGAGAAAACGGATGCCGACTCACTTATCTTGGGCACCAAAACATTTGCCATACAGCAGCCAATTGTGTATAGCAAACCGACTGAGCCGATACTTTCTATCGCGCCAAAGCACTCGGCTAATGACCATGAAGCAAGCACCAGCCGAGTAAAAACGAGAGATCCTAAATACACTTAGCCAAAGTGGTGTCCTTCAGGGCTAACAAAGACACAGAAGAGGAAACTACAGAGGTTAAGGAGCCAAGAGATGGCAGAACAAGAGGCTAAGAAGCAAAGGGATAAGTTGTTCAATGACACTCGGCCTATGGTACCTACAAAACAAGTGTGGAGGCCCAAACAAATACGAGATACAGTGGCCTTTACGCCTATCACAGCAGCACCTACACTACCAAAAAAGGACGACGCAATCATTGCATCGTCTACGTTACCTATTGCTTCTTCTTCACTCGGACAAATTTCTGAATCAGTGGATGCGCTTTAGGAGGAGGCTGATATGTTGGACTATGAGTCTACACCGGTTCATGAAGGTATGGATATCAATATGGTGTATTACTTGCCTGCTGAGTTTCGTGCTGTAGATGAGGAAGGGGAGGTGGCTCAGCTGGATTTTGGCCCTAAAAACGCGATATTCGAGAAGCCAAAAGAACCAGTAACGCATCTGAAACCATTATATCTCAGAGGTCATATCAATGGGTCGCCGCTCACTCGGATGCTTGTTGATGGTGGTGCTGTGGTAAATCTTATGCCCTATTCGGTCTTCAAGAAATTGGGTTTGCCTGATGACGAATTGATCAAAACCAATATGGTGCTTAACGGGTTTGAAGGCAAAGAGAAAACTGAAGCCAAAGGTGTGATGTATGTGGAGCTTACAGTCGGAAGCAAAACTTTGGCTACTGCATTCTTTGTCGCTGAGGTACAAGGTAACTACAACGTCATACTAGGCCGTGATTGGGTTCATGCAAACCAGTGCGTGCCATCCACTATGCACCAGTTTTTGATTCAGTGGGTTGATGATGAAGTGGAAGTCATTCATGCGGATAACTCGGCCTGTGTCGCTTTGGCCGATGCATCGGTGGATTGGCAACATCCCAATGCTACTTGCTTGACGGGACGTGACTTATCAGAGTTTGATTTTCTCAGCGCAACCAAGAATGGTTTTGTGCCCGTCTCTTTAAAGCCGACTGAATGCAATCGGCTCCAAGGTATGATATGTTTAAATGGATTCTAGCTCTGAGTGGTTACAAAAACGTCTTGTGAAATATCGGTCCAGCGAGAACGATATGTATGAGTCTATAGAGGAGTTGGATGACATGGATAAACTTGGACAAGGTTTTACGTCGGCCGATCCATTAGAAGAGGTAGATATCGGAGATGATTCAGTCGCTCGACCGACATTTATAAACAAAAATTTGAAAGCCGATTGTAAAGCTAAGTTAATCGAGCTATTGAAAGAATATGTTTGTTGCTTTGCATGGGAATATCATGAGATGCTAGGGTTAAGTCGAGAGCTAGTGGAGCATCGGTTGCCTATAAAGGCCGGTTTTAGACCTTATAAACAGTCGGCCAGAAAATTTAATCCGAAAACATATGACCGGATCAAGGAAGAGATCGGTCGACTGCTTGAAGCTAATTTCATTCGACCTTGCAGGTACGCCGAGTGGATTTCTAACATTGTCCCAGTGGAGAAGAAAGGATCCGGCAAGTTGAGGGTGTGCATTGATTTCAGAGATTTGAATAGGGCTACACCCAAAGATGAGTATCCTATGCCAATAGCCGATATGCTTATTAATGACGCTTCTGGGCATAAGGTTATTAGCTTTCTAGATGGTAATGCCGGATACAATCAAATTTTTATGGCCGAAGAGGACGTGTACAAGACTGCTTTTCGATGCCCTGGTTTCGTTGGTTTATTCGAGTGGACAGTGATGACATTCGGATTAAAAAATGCTGGAGCCACATATCAAAGGGCTATGAATTTGATTTTCCATGATTTACTCGGTATCATACTTGAAGTTTATATTGATGATATTGTTGTCAAATCGGATGCTTTTGGATCTCACTTGGCCGATTTGCGTTTAGCTTTTGAAAGAATGAAAAAGTATGGACTGAAGATGAATCCTTTGAAGTGTGCTTTTGGCGTGTCAGCTGGCAAGTTTTTGGGTTTCATTATTCATGAAGATGGCATAGAGATTGATCCCAAAAAGATAGAGGCTATATAGAAAGTGGAGGCTCCAACATGCAAGAGAGATATGCAAAAGTTCCTTGGCAAGGTCAACTATTTGAGAAGGTTCATAGCTAATCTGTCAGGGAAAGTTGATGCATTTACTCCTATCCTTCGGTTAAAGGATGATGCTGATTTCACTTGGGGGGCAAAACATCAAGAAGCATTTGATATGATCAAGAATTATTTGTGCACTCCTCCGGTGATGAGAGCACCCAAGCATAGGGAACCCTTCAGACTTTACATTGCAGCAGAGGAAGAAGTTATTGGTGCTGTTCTAACTCAAAAGACCGAAGGAAAAGAGCATGCCATCACTTATTTGAGCCGCCGCTTATTGGACGCAGAGACAAGGTATACATTTATTGAGAAATTATGTCTATGCTTATATTATGCTTGCACAAAACTGAGACATTATTTAGTGCCGAGTGCTTGTGTAGTAGCTTGTCAAACCGATGTCATTAAATACATGTTGCATAGGCCAATTCTTAGTGGTAGAATTGGCAAGTGGGCTTATGCTTTGATTGAATATGATTTGGCTTATGAATCTCTAAAGTCCATGAAAGGCCAAATTGTTGCTAATTTCATTGTTGAACATCGGATTAATGACAAGCATGATGTTGATATGAACCTTATTTCATTAGTACCATGGATATTATACTTTGATGGGTCAGTTTGTAGCAATGGCCAAGGTGTTGGTATTGTTTATATATCTCCTCATGGTGCTGTTTTTGAAGCCTCATGCCGCTTAGAATATTTTTGCACAAACAATCAAGCCGAATATGAAGCATTGTTATTCGGCCTAGAGATGTTACTTGCTATAGGTGTTACACATATTGAGGCTTATGGTGATTCGTTACTAGTGGTACAGCAAATATCCAAAGTCTTTCAGTGTTTGGACGAATCACTTAATGTTTATCTTGATAAATGTCTAGATATAATCTCTACTTTGGATTGTTTTAGCATTGCACATATATCTAGACATGACAACTGGAAAGCAAATGAGTTGGCACAACAAGCATCTGGATACCATGTTGATCATGGCATGTTTCATATTTCTCAAAATCCGATGTCTTGTCTTACCAGTATAGAAGAGGCCAAACCAGAACCCACTGATTCGGTCATTAACAAAAAATCTAGTGCAGGTGACAATTCCGACTGGAGGACGCCCATTGTTGCTTACTTGCGTAATCCGAGTGAAAGGGTGGACAGGGCTGTTCGGCGTATGGCTTTTAAATATACTATGAGGGATGATGATCTTTATCGCCGAACAGTTGATGATGTTCTTTTAAAGTGCTTGAATGAGGACCAAGCAAGAGTTGCTATGGGAGAGGTACATGAAGGCATTTGTGGTACTCACCAGTCGGCTCCCAAGATGAAATGGTTATTACGACGTGCTGGGTTTTATTGGCCGACCATGATTAATGATTGCTTCAGATATTATAAAGGGTGCGAAGCTTGTCAAAAATTTGGTGATATTCAATTGGCTCCCGCTGCTATGTTGCATCCTATTATCAAGTCGTGGCCTTTCAGAGGATGGGGTTTAGACTTTATTGGGCAAATTCATCCGTCTTCTTCAAAGGGGCATCGGTTCGTATTGGTGGCAACTGATTATTTCACTAAGTGGTCTGAAGCAGTACCTCTCAAGAACATGACGCATACGGAGGTAATTAAATTCATAACCGAGCACATTATTCATAGATTCGGTATTCGTCAAACATTAACTACAGATCAAGGTTCATCTTTTATGTCACACCAAGTCAGAGAGTTTGCCGAATCTTATAACATAAAGTTGCTCAATTCCTCCCCATATTATGCCCAAGCTAATGGACAAGCTGAGTCTAGCAATAAAATTTTAATCAAGCTCATCAAGAAGAAGATTGAGGATAATCCAAGGAGATGGCATGACTTGTTGTCTGAGGCATTATGGGCACATAGGATCTCAAGGCATGGTGCTACGAAGGTGACTCCATATGAGCTAGTATATAGTCAAGAGGCTGTTTTACCAGTGGAAGTAAATTTGAATGCTTTAAGAATAGCCAAACAAAATGATTTATCGGCAATAGACTTCTACAACTTGATGATGGACAACATTGATGAGGTTGCTGATAAACGTTTGGCTGCTTTGAGTGCCATAGAGAGAGATAAGTTGAGGGTGGCAAGGGCTTACAATAAGAAAGTCAAGTTGAAGAATTTTCAAGTTGGTGATCTCGTCTGGAAAGTGATTCTACCGATTGGTTCAAGAGATAGAAAATTCGGGAAGTGGTCTCCAAGTTGGGAAGGTCCTTTTAGGATTACAAGAGTTGTTCCCAGAGATTCATATTTCGTGGAATCAATACAGGGGGCATTGTTACCTCGAGCTCTCAATGGCAAATATTTGAAGAAATACCACCCGAGTGTGTGGCAGGAAGCCTAAGTAGGCAACGGCTGATATACGATTATCGCCCTTAGCACAAACATGGCCGATAAATAATTATCGCCCTGAGAAAAATAAATGGCCGATGGAGTGTTGGCATCGTCCTTAGAACGAACACCATGCATATTATATTTCGGCATGCAAGCTTTGCCGAAAAACAGGGGGGCCTGTGTTGACACCTGATTTTGGCACAATGCAGAATGCGATGGAGATGGCCTCAAATGACAAAATATTCTAAATGAGAATTTTCACATTGCCGAGTGGAACAATTTTGATGTTTGGACCATAATCATTCGGCATCATATCAAAGACCAAAACTACACTCAGATTGTCATGTTTAGGTGTTCTGAGTGCTTTTTGGTCAAGTACGCCTCCAGGACAATCTCGGATGAAGGAATGCTCTACATGAATTGTCTTCGTCTCGTCGAATCGGTCGATTTTGATATATAAATCATCTCAATCCGAGTTCGTATGCAAAAGTTAGAGCTATCTGGATGCGGCCCTGTCAAAAGGCGAAATATGACGCGGAAGACCAGACATGTCTTGGCAAGTGTCTGATGTAGTGCGTGACTGTTTTGGCCCAGAAGATGGCCTCGGATCGGAAAACGTTCAACACGAAAGTTTTTAGTCTCGTCAAAACGGTCAACTTTGCTTTTGGGCACATTTTCATCCGAGGTCGTTTACTGCCTCAAAAACCTTGCCGGGGAAAGCTTGCCGCCGTGAACAGTAACCTTGCCGGGGGAGAGCTTGCCGCCGTGAACAGTAACCTGCCGTGGAAAGCTTGCCGTCGTGAACAGTAACCTTGCCGGGGAAAGCTTGCCGCCGTGAACAGTAACCTTGCCGGGGAATGCTTGCCGCCATGAACAGTAACCTTGCCGGGGGAAAGCTTGCCGCCGTGAACAGTAACCTTGCCGGGAAAGCTTACTGCCGTGAACAGCAGAAACTGTCGAGGCCAATCTGACCAGATGCTGAAGATGGGATCAAATACTTATCTAGATGGCTTCAGATGAAGAAGTGTTCAACATAGGAGTTGTTCGTAACGTTGAAACGGTCAACTTTGCTTTTGGAGTCATCATCATCCGACGTAGTATACGACCTGCAGAGATGCTGCAAGAGTCGGACGGTCCAGTCAGCTACATGAACGAGTCCGACTCAAAATTAGAGATGACCCCGTGGAGTATTCAAGATGGCCTTATTTGGAAAAGTGATCAACATACGGATTGTTGGCCTCGTCGAAGCACACATAATTGATATTTGAACCGTCTCCATCGGAAGTCATATGCAGATTCCACAGCCTATGCAAGGAGCAAGACAGAAGATTGGACCAAATTCGGGCTGAATCCGAGTGGGATCAGAACTAGGATTCCAGGACGTGAATTGATGTAATTTTCTTGTAAGGAAAGCCTAGATAAATCCTTTGCTTGTACGGGAAGTCCAGCCGCCTCTTATATATGTTGGGGGTGACGGCCGATTGAACAACACACAATCGAACAAATCAATATACTACTTTTTCATCTACGTTTTATCTCTCCACCGTTTTTCTCTCTCGTTCTTCGCTATTCTTCGTTTGAGAGCTGCGAATCTCGAGGCTCTAGGGGCGAGTGAATCGACCTAGGGCAGCCCATAGCCGCCGCAATCCCTGATGGGGTTCCTCCCGGGTGCGCGGGGTTTCGGGTCTGCAAAAGCGCCCGCCGACTGTCTTGCGTATCGCGCTGTCGGTCGGGCCTCCTTCGACGTGAGCTGCGGTGCATCACCCCCGGCGGCGAGGGTACACGTGACGTGTTCATGTGTCAACACCCAGTACATCTGAAGTTAGAGATGGAAACGGGAAATCATGGCGCAACAGCAATAGCAAACGCCGGAATAAAGAAGACAACACGAAGGGCACGGCAGTAAATGCCGGATTCAAAAGCTCCCGGCCAGGTCAAAACCCGCCCACTAAAGACACCAGGGATGAACCGTCCAGCCTCAACAAAATTCTGGACCAGGTATGTCAGATACATAGTACCCCTAGCAAGCCCGCTAATCATACCCACAGAGAATGTTGGGTCTTCAAGCAGTCCGGCAAGCTCAACGCCATACACAAGGGGGAGGATACACCAAGTGAAGAAGAGGACGGGCCTACCAAGCAAGACAATGGGGAACAAAAGAAATTCCCACCAGAAGTCAAAACAGTAAACGTACGACACATGATCAAGGAAAAAAACAATGCGGCACCCCCAGGAAAATATACCCAAGTGCCTGTCACTGCGAAGTCCTGCCAATGATCGTCTCAACCGATCATTTTCGACCATCGCGATTACTCAGCAAGTATCTGACACGCAGGATGAGCTTCCTTGGTATTAGACCCAGTAATTGGCGGATATCACTTCACACGAGTCTTGATGGACGGCGGCAGCAGCCTAAACCTAATATACCAGGATACAATCCGCGGGATGGGGTTAGACCCAACACAAATTCGCCATAGCAATACTACCTTCAAAGGAGTAACGCCAGGCCCAGGGGCTCGTTGTACGGGCTCCCTCCTACTACAAGTTATATTCGGCTCCCCTGATAACTTCCGTAGCGAGCATTTAACCTTCCACATCGCCCCGTTTCAAAGTGGCTATCAAGCACTGCTCGGGCGCGAAGCTTTCGCTCGCTTTAATGCAATACCACACTACGCCTCCCTCACACTCAAGATGCCCGGTCCACGCGGCATCATTTCAGTGCACGGAAATATCAAGCGATCTCTGCGCGCCGAAGAGAGTGAGGCTGCCTTGGCAGCCACACACTAAAGGTGCCCGGACTAGCCAAAGTGACCCATAGGTTGCCAAGACCTCAGACACAACTAATCGAGTCCGGCGCCGCTACTTATACCGAATAAATGGTCACACCCCTATTTACAAGGGGCTCAACGTGCGTAGACATGTGGCCATTCCTCCTCATTTTAAATTATGCATAGTTTCTTTAATGATATTTTTTGCACGACAACCTTTTTCACCTAAATTCCTCTCTTTTACAGACGATCATCGTGCCACGCCCGTCCAGGATACGGCACAACGGAGACACAGGCGCAAACGTGCAGCAGGGACCCGCTCCAAGGATTCTTTTTAGATTAAGACCCTGCGTAAACCTTTTTTACTGTCTCTTGTTGATACATATCCACCATTGAGAAGGATGCTGACGTCTTGGCATGTGGCCACGCCAGACCAATGCACGTACCTGGACATAAGGGGCTTCTTACGAAGGCCATTATTTAGGCCCGGTATACCACAAAGACCGAATACCTTAGGGAGTGTTCGGCGTCGCGAGTTTGGCCCTATATGCATCAGCTCTGAATCATTGTCTTTGGTCAAATGTTGGGTTTTCCTGGCTCCTGTGTTTTGGTGCCTTACGTTCTGCTTTACCGGCTAAGGTAGCACCAGGAGAACTACTGCGATTGTGCCCTGGTTCATCCGGACGAGCACCTCAGTAGAGAAAGCTGAAAACTGACTGTCATGATCTAGCGTGAGACTGGTCAACCACTCGATGACCCATGGGAATGTTAGAATTCCTCCTCCTTAACGAAGGGCCGCTTTCCGGCCAGGCATATACGCACCCCGGGATCGGGAAAGTGCGGAGCCACCAGGGGCTATCTAGTAGCCCCACTGTCAAACTCCTATGGCTAAGTGAAAGTGTTAAAGCATTATAGTCCGGTTGCCTCGCTCGCTCCGCTATCACCTCCTTAATAGGACCAAGGCGTTGGGTTAAGTGTGAACGCGTGTTTCTGCGAACACCTCCACATTATATGCGTGGGGGTTGAAGCCGACGACTGCAATCTTTCAGGTTATACACATGTATACATAAACGGCCGCCCAGGAGGTATCACATTACTTTCAGGAAAAGGTATAAAAGTAGCCTTATGAAAATTTATAAAAGCATTGCGGTTTCAATGAGATTACATGTCACTCAAACATAATATTTTTTGAGCACTGGGTCTCTATCAAACGAGCACCCTCAAGAACTTCCTCAAAGTAGTGCTCAGCAGCCCTTCGACCTATGGCCGAATCCTGCGCTGCAACAGTGGTTGCATCCATCTCCGCCCAGTATGCTTTAGCACGGGCAAATGCCATTTGTGCGCCTTCTATACACGCCGACCTCTTCATCGCATTAATGCGCGGCACCACGTCAAGGAACTGCTGCACCAAGCCAAAATAGTTGTTCAGTTTTAGCCTTTCCGGCCATAGCTGATTCACAACAGACCTCATGGCGAGTCCGGACAACCTATTTAGTTCGGCCCATTCGGCTAGTTGGTCAGACAACGAAACTGGACGCTCGGGAGAATGGAATTGTGTCCAAAACAGCTGGTCCACTTCACGGTCCGTCTGACCCTTGAAGTACTTGGCCGCATCAGCAGCGCTCGCCGCCAAATCCATATACGCATCCTCCGAACTCCACAGCCGATCCAGAGGGGCATACCGTGGATCTCCGAACTTCCTCTGCAGCATAAAGGATTTCCCGACAACAATAACCCCGGCTTCCTGCAGCTCCTCCTTCTTTGCCCTCATAGCAGAGCGGAGGTCTTTTCCCGTTGCAGCAACCTTCTCAAGGTCCGATGCCTTCGCCTAGTTTTCCTTTTCAAGAGCCCGGCAGCGGTCGACGGCGGCTTTTAATTCAACGGCCATATTGGCCATCTTATCCCAGCTCTCGCCATGCGCGGCCTTCTCGGCTCGCAACTCTTTGGCCACCTTCAAAGCAGCCGCATTACCCAATCTTGCTTGTTCCTTGGCTCAGGCAAGTTCCGCCCGCAAGGTTTCAACAGTGGTAGCTCCATCTGTAGTAATAACATGTTGAATATACTGGCTTCATGCTGCTCTTACTATGCGGCGTTTACCAGATAATAACACCTACCCTGCGCCTCGTTAAGCCTTTTGTTAACAAGCTCGACATCGGCGTCTGCCGCATCCAACTTCCGTTTTAAATGGGCAAACTCGCTAGTCCGGCTAGCCACCGGACCTTCCATCACCTGTTCATACAAACAGTATGGTTACTACCTGGGATTATGATCCTCTGATCGTCGTCGTTCCCAACGACAACTAGAGTCTCAGGGGCTACTATCTACACAGGGCACACTTAGCATGTGCAGGACTATCATACATTATTTTACGTACCTCAAAACCTGTCAGTAGACTCATAAAAGCTTTATGCAATCCGCTTTCGGTGGACAAGATTCTCTCCATCACCGTATTCATCAGCACACGGTGTTCATCTGAGATGGCCGCTTGCCCCACCAACTCCCTCAGAACATCCGACCGCACACTAGACGGTGCCGGACTCGTTTGTCTGCTCTCTTCGGGAGCCGGACACTAGGAACTTTGGGGGTCGACCGGATTAACTTCTGGCCTCGCCGGACTCGGAGAGGCCCTCCGCGACGACACTTCAGGGTCGCCCGCTTCCGGAGCGGAGGAATCCGGAGGAGGCGTTTCGCTCTCCATCATCTCTGGAAGAAGATCCCCCGAAGACGAGCTCATTTGAGAGGGGCTAAGGCCCGAACTGCAAAGATACATGCAGTGGTTATCTTCTCAGAAGAAATGACGACATATCTGTACTATTAGGCTATTTTGGGTCACTTACGACTTGTGGGAGAATTGAACCCCCCGAGGACTTTGTGCGGCAACCGCACCCCCCAGGGTAGGACCCTCTGTGGGAGACTTCTTCTCCCGTTTCGAAGCTTCGGCTTCCGAATCCCCAAACGCAATCCTTTTCCTCTTCTAGTCGTCTTCCTTCGTGAATACGCTCGCTCCCTCGGCTGGAGTGGCCAGTGTATGGGGCCCGCGACCGCCCGCATTTTCCTTCAAGGGCTCCGGGCAAGGTGCGGTCTGGAGCATCTTTTCCAATATCGGATTTTCCAAACCCTCAGGGAGGGGGGCCGAGCACCGAATCAACTTCTCCTTCGTTAGCCAGTCCTGGTCAAAAAGCAAACTCTCAGAAATAACTTCGCATCAAAGGAGAGGTAGTACGCTCGGTCGGAAGATGCCTTACCTACTCAGCGGCACGGTTGCTACTCAGGCCCACGTCCTCGGTAATTTCCGGACACTCCACTTGAGGTCCGAAGAACAATTTGTACATCTCCTCGTGCGTCAGGCCGAGGAAATTTCGAATGGTGCGTGGTCCCTCGGGATTGAACTCCCACAAGCGAAGAGGCCGGCGTTTGCAAGGCTGGACTTGACGAACCAGCATAACTTGTGTTACCGCGACCAAAATGAAATCTCCATTAAAGAGGTCTTGAATGCGGCTTTGCAGTATAAGCATGTCCTTGGCCGGACCCCAGCTCAATCCTCTACTAATCCATGACATTAGCGGTGGTGGAGGGCCTGGGCGGAAGACAGGGGCGGCCGCCCACTTGGCACTTCTAGGAGCCGTGATGTAGAACCACTCCTGTTGCCACAATTCAGACACCTCTGGAATGGAACCTTTGGGCCATGCAGCTCCCGTCATCTTGTGTATTGAGGCGCCTCCACACTCCACATGTTGCCCCTCGATCATCCTCGGTTTTACTTCAAAGGTCTTGAGCCATAGGCCAAAGTGAGGGGTAACCCAGAGGAAGGCCTCGCACACAACAATAAATGTCGTGATATGAAGAAAGGCGTCCGAAGCTAGATCATGGAAATCTAGCCCGTAGTAAAACATCAAGCCCCTGACAAAAGGATCCAATGCAAGGCCTAGACCTCGAAGGAAGTGGGAGACGAACACGACACTCTCGTTGGGTTTGGGGGAGGGGACGGCCTGCCCCCGGGGAGGCAGCCGATGCAGAATCTAGGCGGTCAGATATCTGGCCTCCCTCAACTTTTTGACGTCTTCTTCCGTGACGGAAGAAGGCACCCATCGGCCTTGAAGGCTAGATCCGGACATGACTGAAGGTTCGGAGCACCTGACCTGAACTTTGGGCGTTTGAGCTTGAGGTGGGGGAAGGATTCGATTGAGCACGGGAGGGAAAAATAAAAGGCCTCGTCCCTTTATAAAGAGGGTGGATATCGAGCGTCCTCTCCGTGTCCGTTTGGACTTGCCTATGATCTAAGAGTCCTAGAAGCGGTTGGGTTACCCACACCCGTATTGATGAGAATCCCGGAATAAGGGGACACGATCTCTGCTTTGACAAGACGTGCCAAGGAAACCGCCTCGCATAACGCGCTGAGGTGGGATACTGAAACGACTCGGATAAAGGCTTGGCCGTGGTGTGTCACGCTACGGAATATGTCAGCAGATTAGATTTGTGTAAATATTATTCTCTCTATGGCAATATGTGGAAACTTATTTTGCAGAGCCGGACACTATCTTTGTGATCAAAATCTTCTATGAAGTACTTGGAGGAGGAACCCGCCCTGCAATGCCGAAGACAAACTGCGCGCCGGACTCGTCGTCATTGAAGCCTGGTTCACGGGCTACTGAGGGAGTCCTGGATTAGGGGGTGTTCGGATAGCCGAACTATACCTTCAGCCGGACTCCTGGACTATGAAGATGCAAGATTGAAGACTCCGTCCCGTGTCCGGAAGGGACTTTCCTTG